>NW_008659780.1:25963-87377 GCF_000695815.1 Acanthisitta chloris | reverse complement strand
AAAGTTGGCCCCCGTTCCGCTCTGGCGAGCTCTCCCCAGCCCGCTGGCTCCGGTACTGCCCCCTGCCTTGCCGTGTCCTGGCTGGGACACTCTTTTGTTTCCCGCTGGTGTTTGCATGACGCCCAGAGCAACCAGCCTAAGACGCGCAGTTTGTTGTGCAGTTCACTCCTGGGCGAGTAGCCTGTGTGATCGAAGTGTGTCTTGCATCGGGCATGATAGCTGAGTCCAGTATTTGTCGGTGGCATTTTTGTATCTCTGCATAATGCTGTGATTTCCCCACAGCTCCCTATCCCCTGTAACAGAAGAGTGCAATTGAAAGAAATCAAAAACCTAGTTTGATTGGCATTTCAAAGACAACGCTTTCTGTGTTAAGATACCTGGGGGTAACTTGTTGTTTTGTTTTGTTTCATTTCAGTATCTGTCAGCCCGGGAGAACTACCAGTATTTTTAGATCATAGAATCATAGAATTTTAGGGGTTGGAATGGACGTTAGAGATCATGTAGTCCAAACCCTCCATGCTATGGGCAGGGACACCTCCCCACTAGACCAGGTTGCTCAAGGCTCATCCAGCCTGGCTTTGAACACTGCCAGGGTTGGGGCAGCCACTGCTTCCCTGGGCAACCTGTTCCAGTGTCTTCCATAGATGTCTTATGGATACTTTTTATTTCTCCCCCTTTTTTCCCCTCAGTCTCCTCTTCCATTTGACAATTTACTAATCAGTTCTGTTTGGTAAAACATAGTAAAAGTGGGAACTTCGTGTACTTATTCCTTTGATATATCTAAAAACTGATTTGGATGATAGCGGACTCAGGCCAATTCTCTTGTCCTGGTTTTGCTTTGGTTTTTTTTTCAGTCTTCAGTTTCCTTGTGGGATAGTTCTGCAGGACAAAATACACCTTGTTGTAGTTTGCACTGAGTCCTTTAAGTCCTTTTCTTCCACAAAGCAAAGCCCACAATAAATTAAAAGTGGATTCTCAACTTAGTGTTACAATGTAGAAGTTAAACAAGGACTTACTGGTTATCATCCCAATAAACTTGAATCTACTTTGCCTAAAATCTGGGTGGTCTGTTACCTTCTCCCCCTGAACAATTGGAAGTGTATTTAATAGGTCATCTAAATAGAGAAGTATTGTTGGTGATCAGTTGCTAGTCCTGTCTCCTGGTTTTTACACATCCAAACATAGCTCTTGGCCAGTGAGCTTAGGACAGGGGAAGCATAGAATAAGAATCATTCTAAACTGAAAGCTTTTCACTACTTGTGGAATTTTTGCTCCTTTGAAACACCGAAGAAACTTGTTTTCACTCAGTTTTAGTGGATTTAGTCAGTCTTAAACTCATAATATGCTTTCAGATGTCTTTAAAGCTCTTTGATAGCTGATCAGATTGAGGATTACTTATGATTCTATTTAGAATTAATAGAGATGATGGCTGATAATTGGTATCAAGCTGTAGTTCTGTGCTGTATTGTAACACATTGGAAATGTTAGTGTTTAGAAAGAGGCACAAAAACCTTTGTATTTCAGTGATAATTCTATTGCATTTTGTAATTTTGGTGTACATTATATTTTTTAAGGAGGTGGTGTACTATGCTACATGTATTTCATCATCTGAAAGAAGAACAGCAGTTGTAATAATGGCCACAGGAGACCTAAAAGGAAGTTTAAGAAAAATAGAGCAAGGACTTCGCTTGTTAAATTATCCAAGAGATGTTGATTATACACTGTAAGTGCGAATAAATTTATGCTAATACATGATGACAGCAAGATGTGTAAGCAAGATGTGTATAAATATTAGCATCACACCCAGTGATGAGTAAGCAGAGCATATGTCTGTGGGAAGCTGGGGGACATGTGAACTGGAGTATAAAAGGATGCAGTTTTGCTTTGGTAGCAATCCTTAGAATAATCTTGAAGTGTTTCACTGTCTTGCTCTTCTGCTGTTCTTCTCTTTTCTTTGGTTAATCTCTCACCTTTATAATTTCTTCGTAAGTGCTTGCAAAACTTCCTCCAGGAAATTTCATCCTATAAAGGTTACAAAAATAGGTGTTCAGCTGGAAATGCTGTTGGGCTTTAGATCTGACTATTAAAGTTCTATGAAGATCACGTAAATGGTTTTTTGAGCATTTTACAGATAACAGCAAAGACTGCTGAAAGAGACGTGCATGGACAAAACCACCTTAAAATGAAAGAGATACCTGGTTCTTACATTCTGGCTATATTAATGCCTTTCAAGTTAAATGTTTGAATGCATGTAATGAAAGGCCTTTGTTATCTTCTGCTGTGTAAAATACTTCTGTTTCTTAATAGGTTAGTAAAGGGTGATCCAGCTGCATTTTTACCTATCATCAGCTATTGTTTTACATCTTTTTCAACTTGCATAGCAGAGCTTTTGGTAAAGTGTGGTGTGGAACTGACAGCAAAGAGTGACTTGCGTTTTATTGAAGCTGTTTATAAGGTAAATCTGTCTTCATGTCCTTTGCAGAAGTAACACAGTTTTGAATATAGCCTCACAAAAATTAAGCATCTGAGTTTTACTAGAAAGTGAAAATTTTTGGCAATGAAGGTGAATTGTAATTCTGTTAGGATTTAAGATGAGTAGTAAGTCACTGCGTGGCTAATGCTTAGATTTTCATGAAAATAAGGGTAGGGGTGTTAGCCAAATCTCAACTTTGAGACAGTTGCAGAAACAGTAATGTTACTGTTTTCTGTTAGGTTTGAAGAATAATGGAATATTTATTACACAATAAGATTTATAGAAATGACCTTGGAAGAAATTGTAACCACCAAAAAAATCACATCCAACTTCAAAAGCTGTAATGAAAGCACAGTTAAGAAATGATGCTATTTTAAAACATTGTGCCATTTTAATATATCAGAAGTTGAATACTTAGCAGTTTATAAATTAGAATCAAATTCTTAACTGATTGAAAATAGCTTTGAACTACCCTTAAAATATCCACAAGCATGTTGTGATAAAAGGTGGCGTGATGTATTACAAATAGTGGCTTATTCAGAATAGTTTTCCATTTGAGGAGGACAGAGACTGCTTTACAGAGAGGATCTCTGAGAGCCTGACTTAACCCTCTGATGCATTCACTGAGATTAATAAAACTTTATTGTCCATTCACTTCAGAAAGATTTTGGTTAAGTTTTTAAGCATTAATTTCTACAGTCATTTATTTTGTGAATCTTAAGACTGAGTCAAAGTTTACATGAGTGATGTGAATGAAATGTTTCTGGAAGAGGAGGTATGTTTAAAGCCTAGTTAGAAAAAACAGCTATATATATATATTCATACACATAAAATAATCAAATGAAAAGTGTTTACCTGCTGAAGTGCAGAATGAAAGAAAAGATTGTAGAAAAACAAGAATATGAACATGCCATTTCTACAGCAAAGTGTGTGGTAATTTTGAAAGTGAAGTAAACTCTTATATTGTTGCAGTTTCTGCGAGATCAATTTCAGTATAAACCAATTTTAACGAAGGAGCAGTTTCTTCAGTTTGGCTTTGCAGAAAGAAAAATGCAAATTGTTTGTGACATTATCAACTGTGTGGTGGACAAACATAAGGAATTGAATAACTCTAATAAGGTACTGATGAAATGGTAATTTTTATTATAAGTTTCTTTTGACATGCTTGATGCTGCAGGTAGAAGCTAATGACTATTGAAGATGCAACATTGCTGATGGACAAAATAGTGGAAAATTAACATTAAGTTCCATTGTAAGATGATTGAATGCTATCATTCAAGACAAAAAGCTGCCAATGTTTTGTAGTATAAGCAAAAAAATACTAGAATGAAGATATATACTTGGTGTTTTACAGTAAGTGGTTTTTTTTGTTTTCACACTTTTTGACATAGTGAACATGTCACTTGTTAAACTTTGCAGATAAATTTAAAGGCAAAGCAAAACCATCTGATCTGTTGAAGTTCTGTAACAATTTAAACATGACACTTGTATTTGTTTCTCAAATCTGATTATTTTTATCAACGATACTTGTTTTTCATTGTTAAGGCATAATTTTTTATCAGTGTATGTTGCCTATCTGTGGTTTAACAAAAAGAATTTTCAGTGTTCCTATTTTACAGGGTTTTGTTTCCTTTGAGTTTGTAACAGTCTTCAGGACTTCTCTATCCTTAATTTGTCACTTTTGGAGGCATATCTACTTTTTTGTTTTGTTTGCCTTTCAACTCTGGTACAAGTTGTCTTTTTCTATTTACAACTAGCTTTAATGCAACCTTGCATAGGCATTAATGAATGTGTAAATAAGGCATTCACTTCCATCTCTGTGTTTTCTGTAAATTTGGGTAATTTAAATTTATTTTTTTAATACATTATACTATAGAGGTGCACACTACAGAGGTACTACACATTACTAAGTATATTTCTGTGTGTGTGCCATGAAATATTTCTGCCTGTTAATGATGGTAGAAAGTGGGGTATGTAATCCTGAAAGTTTTCCTGTGTTGTTTTCTTCTGTTTGCTTTGGAGGTTAAATGCCAAGTGAGGAAGAAACTCAGACCTTTGAAATGTGAAGTATGGTCAAATTGTGGTAAAGGCCATGTGGATCCTAGTGGCAGTGCTCTGAATTCCAAACAGGTATGAAACCAATTTTTATATTGTATGCCTAAAGGTTGATCTCACTTGTAGCAAGTCAGGCTCTTGCTGGAATTGTGCTTTCATTTAGATTTGAATGCTTAATCAAACCAGTTTTCTGGTGGGCTGGTGTTTGTTTTTCCCCAAAGTGTGGTGGCTGAAATAATAGCTGAAATACAGAGGATGTTGCTTCTCTCATGTATTGAGTAGCTGATCTCAAAGTCTTGGTGTGGTGAAGATCAAATGCTGCTGTTTGTCATCTGAATTATATGAAATGGAGGGACAACAATGAATATAAAGATAAAATAGGAAAAAAAATACTTCCAATTTGGAGACTGAAGTGTGCTTGTCTTAACACACATTTTCAACACAGCTTTCAAAACCCTTTTAGGTCTTTTGTCTGAATCTGTTCTCCAAAGATATCTTAATGTATTCTTCTTGGCTTCAGTTTCACACAAGTAACACTTGATTATGCATTATGCTACTCTTGACCTGTGGACAAGGCTGCTTTCCTAATATCTTCTGCTAAAGGGTGCAAAATATAGTTGCACAAAACCTTAAGATTTATGAATGCCTATTAATCTTGGCGATTTCTATGCAGAAGGGAAAACAGTGCTTTTATCAGTGAAGAAAACTTCACAAAGTATTTGGAATGGCTTCTCTGTTCCTTCTGGTTGTTGAATGGTAGACCTGAATGGGAATATATCTGAGTGTATTAAGAATTCCCTAGAAGAGGAGAGTTTCAGCTTCACTAAAACATCTAGGAATCTGTGTGTTTTATGATGCCACACAAAACCAGTAATTGTGCATTCAGGATAATTAAGTAATTTATTTTGTTTTGTGGCAGGATCATAGGACTTGATCCACCTAGAAAGAATTGCACGATTTGTCTCTTTGTTTTCTCTAAGGGAACCCTTCAAAGGAAGCTGTGTAGCATGTAGGGCCATTTTGGTGACAGATGTCAAGAAAAAAGAGAGAATGCTGTTGTTCTGAGTTACATTTTTCTTTTCCTGAATATTTTGGTTGTGGATTTGATGTTGGAACTATCTATACATATGAATCTCACTGTGTATGTAACATATCTCCCCATCCACATTTGGAAATCTAACGAGCATTACATTGAGAGGACATTAATGCCTTAATTACTGTTTGTGGCAGGTAAACAAGGTACACAGTATATATGGTAAAGCTTGTGCGTATTTGTTTTACAGTTTTTTCAAGTCTATATGGGTCTTTTCTTTTTTAAGACTAAACTGCCTGCCATTGCTTTCTGTATTTTGAAAGCAGTTGCGATAAGATTGTCAGATTTAAATAAACACTAAAATGATAGGTCTTTTGGGTCTTTATTTGGCTGATAAATTAAAATGTTCTTGTGATGAATAACACCAGTGGTTTGTTGGGATTTTTTGTTTGTTTGTTTGTTTTTTAACATACTCAAAAGAAGCCTCGAGTAGAACGACATTCAGGAAATGAAGTTAGAGGTGACCTTCATCCACTACCCCTTCCAGCACAGGGAGGAAATGAGGAAGAATTGTGCCTGGATCATGATGTTGTGGAAGTTAAATGTGAACAAGTAAGAATTTTTATTTTAAAATGCTGCCTGCATGTGTTCTTAACTTTTTTTTTACAGGGTTTTTCTAAAGGGATAAAGGTTTTTACATAAGGAGTATTCACCTATCTTGTATAGCTAATAGTTGTATAATAGTATATTGCGAAAGTTGGTTAAAAGTCAATTAAATTGCTCTGTCCTTTCAAAGAGCCAGTTCTGTCAACAGTTTCTTTTAAAAGCTGAGCTCCATGAATAGGCATATTATGGCAATTCTAGAAGAAATACAATTTTCTAGTATAGCAGGATGTGGTTACTGAACTTGAGGAAGGGTGCACTTAATTTTGTTGATCAAATGATGATTTGAAATCAAAGGATGTGTTCTTACCCATATTTTCAGGTTGTGGAAGATAATTCTGAGATTGAATTTTTAAAGAGTCAGCTTGCTGATTGCCAGGAAAAGCTTCATAAGCTAGATTGGATGGAAGAGAAATTACAAGTTTTAGAAGAGAAACTGCAAGGAAAGGTGATCATAGATGAGAAGGACTGGAATAACTTGTTGAATCGAATTTTGCTTCTTGAAACAGAAGTGTTGTTACAGTCCAAAAAGGTATGTTAACTTATGTTTTAATTCTACAGCAAAAATTGCCCAGGTAAAATGTTGTTGGTCTATTTCTTCTCTTCCTGCCTCCTGGTGTGTGCTTTTTTGCTGTTGTTAAAGGCATGATCTGAATGGAAGCGCTGTCTATGCAGTTGGTGGTGTTTTTTTCTTAACTGTTAAGTTCTGTTTTCTCATGCTCTATGAACCAAAACTCTCCGTTGGAAATTGTTTCTTTGCAGGAACAGCAGTTACAGCTAAGCCTGTTTTCATGATTAATGACTCTGTTTTTATTTAGGGGTGAAGTTGTAGAAGGAAGTTTTTGAAGACTTTTGAACATGAAGTCTTTGTTCCATATAACTGATGGTGACAAAAATAAATGGCATGCAAAATGAAAAACACAGTTAATTCTTACTTTAGTCCTTTTTTAAATTTGTGACTCTGAAATTTCTAGCCTAATCAATGTTTTTTCTCCTGCTTTCACCCTTGTCCCCCACTTGCCATTTCTTGTCCATGATGTTCACCGAATTTTTGAATGTGTGAAAGCACTACAGTTGTGATGTGGCTACATGTGACATATTTGTCACAGCGAATAAAGTATTTTGTTGCATTAAGACTCTGGGTTATTTTTCATGCCGTTGAAAGGTCCTCGTATACGTGTTATATAATTTCATATCTGTACACATGTAAGTATTTTGAGCTGCAGTGAACCATAGCATCAATTTTTTCATCACATGCTTAATTTCAAAGTGTATTTGTGTATGTGTCTCATGTATATCTTTCAGATACTGTCAGATGCTTTTCAGAAGTCAAAAACGCTTGCAGAAAAAGCTTGATCTGTGTTGCATTTTTCTCTGTCTTTGTAAAAATGTTGGATTTACTCATAATCGGAGCATTGTGCGTGTTGCTGGCCCTGCAAATTTGAAAATTGTGCTAATACTTGTATACAAGACATACTTTTTTTCTGTGTGCCTTAAAAGTGTGCTAGTCATACAAAGTCTTGAAATGGAGAAGTGTTCAGACATTAGGCTGTTCTTAAGGCTGTAGCTCAAATACTAAGGATTGACATTCTCAGTCACTTTTGTTTTAAACTGTTTCAGGTCAGTAATGGCTCAAGTGATTTATCATCTGAAACCAGTTTCTTATGGATATTGTAATTTAATTATCAGTAGACATATGTCCAAATAACACCACCAATAATAATGTTTGCATCTGCTAGGAGTCTCAAGAGGCCTTCAGGTGAACAGCAATAGACAGTTTTGCTCCTGTTTCAAATGTATTCTTTCCAAGAGATTGTTGTAGCAGCATAGGAAATCTTGAGTTTCACACTAGACTTGTTCTTTTTTATTTGTAAATTTGGTTTATTATTACATCAGTAGCATATTTATTGCAGTTGTTCATATGGTTGAATAGTATTTGGAAAATACTCCAAAAAAATAGCACTCAAAAAATTTCCAGTGAGGTAATTATATTTCTGTACTACATGGTAGTGAAAGAAGTCACCTACAGGAACAAGTTTCAATGTAGTTTCTTTGCAGCGTTGTTGCTAGTCTTTTTTTGAAACAAAATAAGTGCCTGTGTATGTACATATACCCATGTATATATATGTGTATACCCATGCATATATATGTGTATCCATACATATATAGTCTTCAAAACCCTAACTGTTTTGCAATAGACATTTGAAAACTACCAAGAAATAATCCTGTGGGCAGCAGAATTGCTGCTTCTTTGTTTCATGAAATTCCATCCAAGTTGTGCTTCACATAGACAGAAACAATTCAGAATTACTCCTTTCTTCTTATTCTTGCACTTTTCAGGGAATTTTTGGGATCTAGCCAACAAAGCAGGAACACTCCAAGATCTGTCTCACACTGTTGCCAAAGTAGCAGCAGCTGTGCATTTAGCTCTGGGAAAGTCTGAAAACTACTAAATCCATTTCAATGAAAGGAATGAACAGAAGTAGTCTGTGCAGTTATCTATTTTTATACTTTTTAAAGAGATATCCATTATTAGTGTTTTTCCAGCATCTTCCCACACAATATCTGCTACTTCTCCCTCGTTCACTTATTCGGGTGTAACATCCCCCTGTTAACTGATATGGTTACTCCAGGATATAAAGTGGATGTATTTTAAAGGCTGAGATTTCAAATTGTAATGAGAACTCATTGGTAAAAATGTTTATATGTTGTTTGATTGTTGCATTTTTTAGGTGTTAAATTAGAAAAGTGTACTCCAAAACATTTATTGTTAGTACAACTTCAGTTTTGTTTCCTTGCTTATCAACAGCCTTTTTTAAGTTAGATCGAGTTAAACTGAGAAGCTTCCGTAAAAATGCTCTCTCTCATTTAGGAGCCTGGAAAACTGATTTGAAATAGACTTCTGAGTTCTGAGCATTTAAGTGGAATAAATCTATAGGCTATTTTTTTAGGTCTGAGGGCTGCATTTCTGAATATCAACCAGAAGTGGAAGGTACAGTTATTTTGTCAAGCTAATGGCAGCCAGCATCAAGATGAAATTGTTAGCGTAGGCTAAGAACCGTGTGGTCGTTTGCTCTACTCTCATACGTAAGTTATATGCACTGTATTTTGACCTGGTTTTGTCCCATTTATGAACAGCAACATTGATATTAAAAAGACCCCATGAAATAGACAACTTTTTTTATGCAGTGTATATATGGAAATGTTGTATTTTCAGTCCTGGAAACACATTTATGCAATGCCAACACATTTGGACGGTGTAGCAGAGGCATACATAATTAGTGTTTAAATATACTGTTCTTCAGTCAAAAGATGATTTAAACAGGGTGTATGGCTAAAATGCAGTAAACCTGTATTTCAGAAAGACTTACCTACAGAGTTGAGCAATATAAGTCAAGAATGTACTTCTAGTAACTTTCCAGTTTCTCCTGGTGAGTATTAATAATTTTCTTTTTAATTAACATAAATATGCTAGACACTCCTTGCTGACCTTGACTAAAACACTGCTTTTTAAGTAGGTAATTGCAATTTAGTGACCTATGAATTTAAATCCATACTGCAAATTAGAAGTTAACCTAGTCATTTCACATTGGTAATTTATTTTTTGGAAGATTTATTTACTGAAATAGTAGATTTAAAAGCATTAATGAAAATATATAGCATAGTAATTAATAGTTACAAATAACTACTAAAAATATCAAAGATGCCCATCTAATTAAGGTGCTATAGCTAGAGCTGTGTAAAACAATCTTATCTGGACTTTAAAGCAGTTATCATGTTTTAAAAATATGGTATTCATAAGCACAAAAGGAATTATTTTTACTGCTACAAGTTTGTTATAATCAAAATAGTGTTGCATTTATGATGCTGTTTTCTACTTTTATAAAGGGTACAAGACAAATCAGAGGCTTTTCATTCATAATCCATGTTGGTTTTCATCTGCTGAAATGTTTTCACTGCTGAACATTTTCTATATTTCATCCATTTGAAGCAGTTAATTGCCCTATCCAACTGGCATTTTTGCTAAGCTTTCTTATTTTGAAGAGGAAGACAAAATTTTTTTCTTCCATTTCCAATTTAATTTTGATAACATAGAAGAAGTAAATGGAGCAGCCTTAAGTGCTGTCTTCCTCAATGGTAGGTCTTTATCCTTTAGCATGCATCAGACTCTTAATTGATTTGGACTGTTTCCTCTGTGGCTGCTGCTATTCCTACAATCAGTGGTAAGGAGGATATCCTGTTTTCCATTCTCACATATTAGGCATTTTTTCAGTGTTGAGGTGTTGAATTGTAATTATAAGGGAATCTCAGTAATTCAGTTTCCATGGAAATTAAGAAGGCAGTTTATTGGCTGTGTCAAAATTTGTTTTGATTTTGAGGTCTCAGAAATAGGAACTTCATTTTGCAGGCCTTAGAAAGCTTGCAACATGTTAACTTCCTTTTGTAAGTTTAGTGGTCTGTAGCTGACATTGGAAGACTTTGTAGTCAGTAAGCAAGTGAATGGTCTTTAAAAGAGAATTTCCATATTTTCAGTCTTCTAGAATTCTTATGAATTTGTTATTCCTGTTCTTAAATATGATTCAGGAAATTTTAGGAATACAAGTTATGGGGACAGTCTTGTCTCTTCTATCTGAGATGTACAGTAGTTGGAATGCTTTTGTGCTCTTTTTGGTTGTAGTGCTCTTCAGAAACAACTGTACAGGAGAAACAATTTTTAAGCTTAGTTGACTAAATAGTGAGATTTTTGGATACAAAATAGTGTAGCAAAGCATGTTCCAAAGGTATGTTCCATACATGGTGACCTTACTAAAAATAAGGGCATGGGAAAATTTTTTTTTCTAGATACTAAATTCTCTTCCCTGACAAGAGTAATCTAAAGTTGCAAAAAGAATATCAAAGCCTTCCCAATGTCAAAAAAAAAAAAAGGTAAAAAGTCTGTTTCTGTGTAATGGTTGCTGCACCTATCCCAAGGGGAGGAAAGTTAGAAAACAGTGATGGCTTAATACAGATTTAAGGCTAAGCAAGAAGGTGATTTTTTTTTGTTTTAAAATATTTCTGCTGCTTATAAGACAGACTACTTAGCACAAAATAAAAACATGTTTGAACAGTCAGTTTACAGTAAAAATAATGTAAACTATGTGAAATTACTATTAAATGTTGGCCGAGTAATCAGATGTTGATAAGTTTTGATTTTACTCTAATCAAGATAAAATAATCTTCAATCTTTTAAGAATTTGCTTTGTGTGTTTTATATAATATACTGCTCTTGCCTTGTTTTTAAAAAAAGAAAACTTTTGGACTGTCACAGTAGCTTTTCCTTTTCCCTCTTTAAACAATGTGTTCTCTTCTGTTATTGCATACTGTAAATCAAGTTATTTGATAGCTGACCTTGCAAAAGAAAGCAAAAAGGCAGAGGTGACACAAACCTGAGTGTTTCTCCATAGATACAGAGAGGAATGAGGAGATGCCAGAGAATCATCTTCAGTTGTCTGGATGCTGTTCACTTTTATCCACAGAGCCATCTCCCAAAGCCTTGACCATTAATTCTCATGATCTGACAGACATTTCAAAGGTGAGTAAAACTGGTGAATGCTCAGTTGATTTCCTTTCTGAGGTCAAGAGAACAAGTAAGCATTGGTTTTAGTTGTATATACTAGTAGTGAAAAACAAGGGAACTGTGCAAAACTACATTTACGTCTGTCTCATAAAAATACTTCTGATATGTAAACAGTGCTTAAAGTCACATTTTCTCTGAATTTTAAAGTTGAAAGTCCGTTTGAAGTATGTCAGCTTTGAAGAGTTCACTAACTTTGTTGCTTTTAAATTGTAGGAGACAATAAGACAAAGAATGGAAAAGATAAGAAAAACAAGGGAACTGTGCAAAACTACATTTACGTCTGTCTCATAAAAATACTTCTGATATGTAAACAGTGCTTAAAGTCACATTTTCTCTGAATTTTAAAGTTGAAAGTCCGTTTGAAGTATGTCAGCTTTGAAGAGTTCACTAACTTTGTTGCTTTTAAATTGTAGGAGACAATAAGACAAAGAATGGAAAAGATAAATAAAATGCAAGGTAAAGGTGTCAGGAATTTATTTCCCAGGAGGGAGTTGTACTGGACTAAGGTATATAGAGAATGTGCATATGTGTTCCAAAACTCAAAGGTCTCTACATCAGGTGTGGCATTTCCTTATGACTCCACTGGATAATAAATCCACTTGCAGTTCTGTATTTGTGGGATGAGTCAGTGTTTTGGTTTCTAAAAAGCAATAGAAAGCATTCTTAATAGTATTAACTAGAGATAAAAGAGTGTTTAGAATCTGGTTGACAAGGAATAGGAATATTATTTATCTTCTGATAGGAATTCCTTGGTACTTTCAACTTTTCTTCCTGAAAAATAACTACATAATCTTAACTCTGTGTTTTATTATTTAAGGATAAGTAAAACCAATTTCAACCTAAGCATGTATTAAGATGTATTTGATACTAATCTTGAGATCTGTAATTAATTTTTTTTGGTAAGAAAGATCTTATTTTACTTGAAGAGAAATGCCTTGCTATGTAATGTTTCTTTAGCAAGAGATTTCTATTCCATAAGTGCCTGACCTGTAAAATGCTTAGCCTTTTCTGTGATTTTAATTTTGTGTGGATTACTTGTCTCTCTATGTTATACTTAAGGTTTATTGATGTGTAATAGGCATTTATAATACAAACCAATTGTGGGGGAGAGGAATGAGAGAAAACTTAATTTTGGATAATTAGAAAGTTAAAGGCAAGTCAGATATTTCTTTCCTTATTTTAATAAGTGTGTGTAAACAATTTATTTTCAGAATTGAAGAAACTTTCAAATTGTTGAAAACATCCAGCCCACCTCTAAGAATACCTGAAAGCACAGGTCTGTAGACCTGGTCTCTGCCGACTTAGGGATACCCAAAGTAATATGTATGTTTTTACAGCATTAAATTTTTAATATATCAAATTTGTAATGATCGCCGGTGCTTTTATTGCTTTGAATAAGTATTTTTCTGATGCATCTGTGTATTGATTTCCTTTCCCTGAAACTCCAGTTTTTGGTTTTAAAAGCTGCTCCCCCCTCTCTCTACTTTGTAAGTTGAAGTCATTACAGCAGTGTATTTTTGTGTTGACATTTGTTAGCAGTGTGCTAAGTCATATATTTTTAAAAGTACAGGCTTGAGCACCGTGGTTTACATCTTGTTGGAAACATTCCAGCTGGGACTTGCATATTACACCCCAGAAGTGTTCTTACATACCATCTTACTGTCTGTACTGTTGAATAAGTCTAAATAAAAACATATACACAGTTTCAAATATGCACCTTTTATCCTATTTGCTTTTTTGGTTTTTTTTAATATAAGTTTTCATGCTGAGCTGAAGAGCACCGACACATTATGACTTCCATTAGCACTGACAAAGTGAGGGTCAGTTTGATCCTGAACACTAAAATGTGCAAGTAAGTCCACAGACTTTGACTGCAGGAGATGTGTTGAGTGTTTTAGTGCTCTTACCCAGCACGTTTGAAGACCAGCAGCACAGATGGAGACCAGCCAGTGTGCAAAGAAATGTGTTTTCGTTATTTGAAGTCATATTAAGATTCCTGTTTAGAGACGCAAGTAGATGTAAGACTTCCATAAACATATAACCAAACCAAAGATGTGTGTGGTTTGATAAGATTTATTTATTTGTTTATTAGTCTTTGTAAATTGCTAGCATTATGTCAAGATTTCTTTGTGCTTTAATACTTCACTTAGAAAGATTTTTGGAGTTTAGTGTTACAAAGCCAGTGGATTTTTTTTTTGGCAGAGTTTGCAAATGAAGGCAAAAGCAGCTGTTTGACATGCCGCAAAATGTGATTTATATGTTCCAACAATGATTTTTTTTCTATAACCATATGAAATATATAAATTGACTTTATTTGACATACAAACAGAAGAACTTAGTGATCCATTATGCTATATAAACTGTAGTTGAGGGTTTTTTGGACTTCTGCACCAGGACTTACTTTTTCCAGTTGTAAAAAAAAAATAATTCAAAAGAATTGGAAAATTAGATGATATAAACATGCTTTGCTCCTTAATTGAAAATAGACCTTGCAAATCACTGTTCATTATTCTAATAGTGAAATGAAATGAGGTTTTTGTCTAAATGTTAGAGCAGTTAATCTTTAAAATAAGGCTACAGCACCATCTTGTGGAAATCTATACAAAGTAATAATCAGAGGAGCAAAAATATATCTCTGTACAGATGGTTAGTGCTTTAAATCAGTAAAGATCAAATATTTTGAATTATTACCTCTCTCTTATTTTTCCTATTTTACTTGGAGTCAAAGAGGCTTTTACGTTAAGTGAGATGTTTTCATTTTACTTGGAGTCAAAGAGGCTTTTATGTTAAGTGAGATGTTTTCTCTATGATATTTCATGATGTTTGTGGCAGGAACCAGAGGAATGAATCTGTTGTTTGTTGATGTCATGGCAAAAATGAGACATCTTAGTCGATATAATTGATTAAAGCTACAGGGCTTTATCATTGAATGCACCTGGGGAATGCAGCAAGTGTTAGAAAAAGGCCTGTCTCTATGTGCAATTCAGTAACATCTCTATTTAGTGCCACAAAATTGAAAATCCAGAGTTGTCCAGCTATTTCCTTCTTCCAGAAGCTTAAATGCAGTACTACACAGTGGGATTCAGCCGTTGTAATTAAAGGCTTTGCTTGTGTTTTCAAGATCAAGCAGTGGCTCCTTTGGATCAAACTCAAGCCAAGGGTGTTTTACTGTTAGGGCAGATGGCGGATTTTCTAGATGTCTTTCTCTCAGATTTGCTATCTTGCTTAAATGAGATTTGGTTTTGAAAGATAGTGCTATCGTCTGAAAAAGAAGTAGTTTATGCGTGTTTGAGTTAAAAAAAATACAGTTGTATTCAGGTCTACGATTGAAAGCAGGTACAACTAGCACTGGTGTATGCAAAAGTAAAACTGCCAAAGCTGTGCAATGCTGGGAAATCCATGTCCTGGCTGAAAACAACAGGTTTTGAATAATTACTGATGCATTGCTACTTTGAGCATTGTCACAGCAGTCAAAGAGTTGATGTTCGACATGTGCAAAATAGTTGCATGGGTGGATCTTACTGAACAACAGGTAATGTTAGATACCTTCTGAAACAGAAATAAGTCCAGAGAATATTCCACACTACAGTGTCAATCATGCTTAGCTCTCACCAATGACATGGAAAAAAATCTTGTTCAAGATAGGTGATTATAAATCATTAATTGAACTACTGCTGCTTCTGAAAGTTACTGCATTTAATCCTTTTTTAAATATATACTATTAATTTTATAGTTAAGAATTGTTTTGACAACACTAGTTCCTTAAACATCAATAGAATGATTCCACCATATATAACTTATCTATGCATTACATGAGATAATGAAACATAATTGCATTAAAGTAGAATGCTAAAACTGAAGCTTCTACAAAAAATACTTTTAATTTTTAGCAGAATTCTGAATTTCTTAGAACTGTCAGTATTCCCGTTAAGATTTTTTTGCTCTGTCTTATCTAGCATCTGTATGCACTTTAATTCATTGACTGAAATTAAAAGATGCTATACAAAGCACAATAAGAATCCTCTCAACTCTAGATCTGTAACACTGAAAAGTAGCCTGATAAAATTCTAGGTCTATTTTCAGATTGTGTATATGCTGCTACATGGATTTCTAGTGCTCTGAGTTATAAATACTAAGAAAATTATTGCAGTTATGACACTAAAATAGGTTTGTTATGATTCTACTTTTGATGTTTAAGATCTGATACTTAGATTGTAACGTAGATCACTCAAGTTTGGTTATACCTAAGTACGAGATGGGCTCAGTTCAGTTCTATCCTGATGTTTACGCCTAACTTGGAATTGTTTATAGAATCATCAGAAGTGTATTCAAAACTTAATTACTGTGTCCTATATCCTTATACATATATCCAGTTTACTTACACTTGTTCTTGGACTTCTTTTATGTGTTTCTGTGCTGGTTTAGTCTTGTGTACTATGTTGGGCCCAGTTCTAGACCAACAACAAACATGGTGTGAATGAAAATTATTTTGAAGATTTACTTTCTTTTAAATTTGCCAGATACAGAATGCTTGTTGTCTTGAAATCACTTCCTTTAAGGAGGAAGTCTTTCATGGAATTTGCAGAACTGAAACCTAGACTTTGTGGAGAGGGAGATTACTGTTTATTTCCTTTGCCATTAGCCTAGAAGTGATTAGTAGAGCCACCTCGTTTGATTTCTAATCTAAAAATAATTTTGTTGCCTTTTTTTTTCCCCTAGTAAAGTGGTATACTTACTTGAGAGTTCTGATGAAATATTCCAATATGAAAAATACTGCCTTTATTTTTTCCTGGCTCAAATTGCTAGTAATAAGTAGTGTTCTCTCTTCATACCCGATGAGACTGGCAGTTTTTTTCCCCCTGTGGAGGATCAAATGGATGATAGTTCTTTAAATGTTCTATGCTTTAAACAGGAATGCTATATGGTGAGTTGTGGGGATAGATGTCTGTTGCCCATATGGCTTCACAGCAAATTTTATGTGTTGCTAGAGATGGTGTTATGGTCTGCAATAGAACCAGCCTATAAGCCTATTGCTCATTGCCCCCATTTTTTTTTCCCCCTAATGGCTGTTTTGTTCCTTTCCCTCCTTCACTTTCTCGTTGGCATTTCTGTTTGATCTATTGTATCTATTTTTGTTTAATCATAGTAACGAAAAAGTAAAATCAGGGCTATAGACAAACTGAAGTTTGATAAGTGCATTATTGTCTTGTAAAGTTTAATTAAAGTAAAATGATCAAAATATATGAGAAGCTACTAACATTTGTGAAATTTAGCTGCTTCTTTTTAGACAGACTTAAAATTCTTTACTAATAATTAGCTGAACATGGTTTGCAAAAGCATTTTCTATCAGCTGTTTGTTTTGCCATTGGAAGTTAGCCATCATATCAAACAGTTGCAGTTGTAATATATTCCACCTTAAAATTATTTCTTAATTATTTGCAGTTTTCTTTCCAAACACTCTGTGCCACCTGTAGTTCCTGTTTAATTTTTTTTTCTAAGATCTTTTTTAAGTCTGTGTGATGAAAATTTCTTAGTTCACTTATAATCCTCTGACAGCAAAATATGCTTCTTTAGGCAAAAATCTGCAAAAATTGTTCAATGATAGTATATTGTGTCTGTGGTATCTGGGCGGATTTCTGTGTGATAAAGGCCTGTGCTGTGTTCTTTGTAGGATACTTAAGGTGATGCACTCTGTCAGCTATGTCAGATTTGATACATTTGATACAGAATTGATACAAGGGTTCTAGTTAAAACACTTGTAACTTGAGTGTTCCAAATGGGGAAGAGAAGTTTTACCAAAACTCTGATATTCCTTTACCTCAGCATCCTACAGCTTATCTAATGAGGTGTAGTAAACTTAGTAGCTCTCTTTAGACAATGCAGCGTTATTTAGGAGAGAAATATGCTATAGCTGTGGTTGAAAACTCATTGTCTTTAGACTGTCTAGAGCAGATGCTTGATTTGGAAGTAATGAGGCTTTTTACTCTCTGGGAGCAAACTGCTCTAATTATAGGTTAACAGCTATAAGCAGTAGTGTGGAGCACTGATGTTGTAATACAGCACTGTGTGTTGGCTTTCCCCTCCCAGTTACCTTTGCAGTTACTGTAAAGGAAACTTAAGCTGTAAAGTAAAATCACTTGATGTTAGGCTCCAGAATCAGCAGAATTATATTTTTTTCTAATGTTAGGTTTACAATGATTCATTTTTAACATAAGCAATATCAAAGAGTATTATGCCTCAGGGTATTTTGATCAAAGATGCAGTTATATTTCTAAAACACAATGCAAGGTCTTCATAAACTTTCATGCTTGCATGTCAGTTCTTTTCCAACCTGGTGTTGCTGCACTGCATTGAGTGCATGTCGAAATACGAACTGGGATTAAGAGAACTGCAGTTAGAGAGCACTGAATACTTTCCATGCTGAGAATAGTTTCACAAAGCTGAAGTTTTTGGCAGCTTAAGGGATTTCCTCCCAGTGCTGCTCTTTCCCATCTGTCTGTGCTACAAACTGTGTTTTGTAGCTGGTGTGACTTAAATATACTCTTCTGAAAATACATAGCAAGGTGTATTGGTTGTTTTTTTGGGGTGATCTGGTTTTGTTTTGTATTTTTCTGATTCACATCAGCTCTGTGATCCAGCTTATGGCATTGCATACAAACACTTGTGCCTGAACTTTCAGTAGGAGCAGCAGGCTGTGGTGTAAACAAGTAACTGGACAGTGGGAGAGAATGGGTCAAGTAGGTGTTTTACTGCTGAAGGATTATTTCTCTGAGCCCATAGGGAGCTAGAAGTGGTTTCTATGCTAAACCCCAATGTATGTATTCATGAAAACCTGTTCAATTTATTTTTGAATTGTCTGAATTAAGGGGCAAATTTGTGTGTGAGAAAAACATGGAAATTAGGATTAAAGGGAATCGAAATCTACAAGTTGGAATTGGGTCAGTTTTCAGGTGTTAAAATAGCTCTGTATATTACATGTGCCTGTGCTTTTTATTTCTTTTTTCTTTTCCCTGGCCAGTTTTTGTGGATTTAGAGGCATATTTTTCACATGTTAAAAAAAAATATCTCTCCTGTTGCTGTTTAAAATGACCATAAAATATACAAGCAAATGCAAACCCAATTCTTGGTGAATATTTTTTGAAACCTTTCATATTATGTAATAAATTTGTATGAATGTGTAATGCATTAAAATATTTCATATAGGTGATCATACTGTATTATAAAAATATGAAGCAAATTCTCTTCTCAACCTTAATTTAACTGTAAAGTCATAAGGTAGACAATATGGTCAATGGAGTTTGAAGCACTTAATTGCTATTAATATAAATGAATTTTAATATACATGAAGACTCTTCAGCCATTTTTGGCAGTGGATGTTCATTTACTTCATAGGTGATCCAGTAGAATGCTCTATGCCCTTCCTACCTTACTGACTTATGATGTGGGACTGCACGGCACCTTTATCCCTATACTGTTGCATGTCATTTATAGTAATTTCTTTAAAATGACACAGATGTCAGAGAGGGTTTTTGAGCTTCAGGTAATAGACTTTTCAGGCCTGTGCTGACTGACCTTCAGCAGCACACTAGCACATAGCTAACTTTAAAGTATCCACCTAAGTTAAGTTGTCTTGCTTACTAATTTAGCTCTTCATTTGCAATGTCTTCTGCATTTTTCTCACCATATGAGCCCCATCAGGTATGATGACAGTATTTATTTCTGTTATGCTTCTATATTTAATGTTTGGGAGGGGAGGGAAGAATGATTGGTGGGCTTTAATGTGAACACTTAAACCATGGGTTTACTAAGCAGCATAAGCTAGCTCAGGTAATCACTCTAAGTCCATATAAATAAAATTGTTACTGTAGCCTGTGTATGCATACCTAAGTTATCAGTAAATTGAGTAGCACAGTTCCTGGCTTGTTACCAGGGCTGTAATGTTGAGGTCAGCACAGGCTACACGACCCAGGAAATATGTGAGTCAGAACACACCAGTATCTGTTGCTGTAACTGTGCTCTTGCTGATAACCAGGCTAGTTTGGTAACTCTAGTCTTAACATCTTGGACAGCATCATATACATCATTAACCAAATGTGGGATCTAAAGTTAAATGGCATTCTCAGTACTTCCTCTTATGCTGTTGTAGTATCCCATGTATCTCACAATGATTGTTGTATGTGTATTTTTATGCTTACCTGTGAGAACTAAAGGGAAAAATATGTTTAAAAATATCTATAAAAACCTTAAAAGCATAATTGATACCAGTTTTTAACAGAAATGTTAATATCAAGTAAGCAATAGTTTTATCCCTCACTGGAGGTTTTCGGAAGCATCTGGACACAATCCTAAACCATACTCTCTAGGATGGCCCTGCTTGAGTAGGGAGGTTGGACCAGATGACCCTTCCAACCTAACTGATTCTGTGATTCCCGAACTCAAGATTTGTACTTTAAAATGGGCTCAGTGCTTTCCTGTTGAAGTTGTATTTGGAGTGATTTAAGAAATATCTGTTCCATATGGAGTAAGTCTGTTATTCATGCAAAAATAGTGCTTTGAAATCTGAATGTTAAGTCAGATGATTTACTAAAGGATCTATTTTTTTTTTGTTGCTTCAGTGTTAGTCATTTCACAAACTAAAAAGCTGAATCTTACTGCAAATTAACCCTAAATAAAGCATATAAAGTATGGTACATGTTTTCTATTTCAGTATAGTTTGTTGGCAAATGTAGACAGACTTGTCTACTAGAATATAAACAGTTTAGTCTTTAAGCTACATTTTTTTCATAAAAGATTGACATTTGCTGCTTTTTCCAGATAACAGTAGTCAGTGTTGTCTTATCAGGAAAAAGGTTAGCTGCAGTTCTGTAAGTCATGGAGAAGATAAGAACAGCTCTGAATAATGGAGCAATGGTGTGAGTTTGCAGCAAGGCCTTTGTGTTTGAAAAAAGATTAAAGAACTTCCCAATGAGCTGACAAAATCAGGCCTTATTTTTTCCATATAAAAATTCTCAGTTGCTAGAAATATGAACTTCAGATAAAAATGTTAAATTATACAAGTTATTATACACAGCTTAAGTTGTTAAATGTTAAAATTATAAAGCTGTCTGCATTATACAGCCTATTACAAAATTATGTGGTTTTTCTTTTGAAATAAGAGAAATTCAATTTAATGTGCACTTTTTGTTCTTCATGTGGGCTCTTATTTGTAACACTGACTCTGTGGTGCAGATATAATTGCTCTAACTTAAGTTTCTCTAACCTCTAAGAAAAGATGCCCAAGAATATTGTCTTAAAATCTCTACAGAAAATGCTGGGTTGCATTTCTTGCTTCTCTAAATACATATCTGCTTCCTTGCTAAGAAAGATTTTCCTGATGTTAATGACAAATACATTATTGTACATAATGGTGAATAGACCCACTTAATTCCAGCTCTCTTGCTATTATCAGGTATGTCACATCGTCCTTATTGTAAGTTCAGTTAGAACATTTTGTAGCTGAAAGGGAATTTTACTCCCCTTTCACCTCCTTTCCTTATACCTGACCTGCTAATATTTTCCTTCTTTACAAACTGAAGCTATGTTTTCCTGTTTCAGAAACTGCTTCTTGCATTTAATATCTGGACTACATATCTGAGGGAAGAGAGAAGAGCAAGCTCATTGCTTCTCTACCAGTACTAAAGCTGATTCTTCTTTCTAGTTTTATCTTCATATTTTCTGTTGTTTAAAAGGAAAAAGAACAACAGTGTCCATATTTTAGGATAAACTGAGTTTATTCTGTGATTATGTGAAAGACAAAGAATCCAAAGATTTAAGAAATGCCAGATATATAGTTTCCGGCCACAATATTGTAATATGGCTTTTAACATATCTGCTACTTTAAGCCTTTGCATTATCTCTTTTGAGTAGCATTACACTTAAACTGATCCATTTTTCTCTACTTCAGTAAAGAAGAAATTGTTAATGTGTTTATTACTGTATCAGGTGAATATGTGAGTATTTTGCTTGCCAATACTTGCTTTTATGCCTTGCATTTTGGAAAGAGACAACTATTATTGTGATGGATTTTGTGTTCCAGTGAATCTACGAGAAATGGAGGGAATAAATAAACAGGATCGGTCAAGGACCATGGCAAAAATGCTGCTCTTATTACCTCCTTCTATTCTATTGGTAGATATTCTACGTAACTTAGGATATTTTTTGGAAAACAGACCACTGTGGACATTGCACAGGCTGTTGCAGGATGTGAACGATGAGAGAGGTGATGGTCCAGAAATAGTAAAGCTGGGAAATAGCCCATGGAAGCTGTAGATAAGTATGCTAGTAAAATTGTGACTAGTGTTAGTTTGGGATTCTATATAAATCACATTTTTGTCTTCTGTTTTCTGTTTGAAACCTGGATTCTTCATAGCAAATGTAATGTTCCTGAGGTTTCCAAAAGGGTCTATTATGCCTCTTACACCCATCTGTGCATCCAGTATCTCACTTTTGCATAGGGAGAATCAACTCAGAACTCATCACTAGAGTTAGAGCTGTCATATATCTTGTTTAATGTTTACTAGCACTGAACCTTCGCAGAATTTTTTTTCACTTAGTATTTTTAGTATATATTTTTTTCAGTGTTTCTCATCTTAGCAGTGTGACTATTATCAGCCAAATTTATATCACATGATAACCACCTCTTCCAGAACATTTATGAATAGATTTGGATTTTATATTTCTACTTTCCAGCAGTAGCTGCTCAGCTAACTCTGTGAAAAGGGTAATACACATGAAATCTTTGTCCTAACAGCCATCTTTTAAGTTTCCTTCAGCTTTTTGTTGTCTGACCATTAACAAAATGTCACTAGAATCCTTTGAGGGTATTGCGTATATAATGTTTATATGACTTGAAGAAAATTAGACAGTTGTCTCAGTAAAATGCTAAAAGACAATACAGATAAACCTGATGGATTCTTGGGAATGAGCATGCATATCATGTAATTGCAGAAACTGCAACTTTTAGCTGAGTGCAGCATCCTTCAAAGGCAATTGAATTTCATACTGTCAGTGGTGTAACATAACTTATTACCTGGTATTTAATAGCAGCTTTAACTTAGAGGTAATGATTTTACATTTAGACTCCCATTAAAAAGATAAACACCTTTAAACTGACCTCTCAGCTTACTTAACTATGGTATCTGTTTGGTATGAAAGACTTTATGCATTCTTTTCCTCTTTCTTTGTTTCTGAGGCCCTGTCTGGTACTGAGCTTTAACAACTTGTCTGCCTGAGACCTTAAGGCCACACAGAAGTCTCTGATAAAATTGAGGAAGATTCAAAGCTCCTTACTTACATAGCTAAAATTGCATCAGATGACCTGTGAGAAACAGGTACCACTGCAAATTCAAGGTACTGTTAAGATTCCTGTCAGCAAAGGCAATAATTTCAGCCCTTTCTTGCAAAGCAACCAAATAAAGTATTACTCAAACATCTGTCAGCAGAGACTTGAGGGTCTAACCCTCAGCTAAGCTAGAAACCCATAATGAAGGACAGCTGGTCCAGACTGCTTCGGCTTAGATGAGGCTTCAGCACTTCTTTGATATATTGGTGGGTCATATTTGTGACATTATAATTTTCTAGAAATAATCTGTCCAACCTAATTTATGCAGTGTGTTTAACTCTTCTAGGCTTTGTTTTTTATGTTTACGTTATAAAAATGATCTGTATCCGAACATTTTGGGTCTATATTCAAAACAGCTCAAATTTGCTGTGTTAGATTTCACTTGTAAGTTAAGTATTTAAGTAAGTTAAGTAAATTGAGTATTTAATAATTCTGAGATAAGCAGAAGGCTTCTGATCTCCTTTCCATATATCTGACCTGTGGCAAAGGCAGCAGAACCCACTTCCTTCCTTTTCTAAAATGGTAACTGTTCCACTATTTGTCCATAATATTCCCCGTGGCTTCTTCCTCTGCTTTAATGTGCATGCTTGCTATTTCAACCCCTTATCAAAGGCATGGGTTTGTTTCCCTTAGTTTTCCCTTCTTTTTAGGTACTCGGATGCTTCCAGACATTTTTCCAAAGCTCAGGTTGTTCTGAAATCTGAGACCTAGGAAAAATTAAGATTTCACATTGCATTTCCAAAATGGGTTAAAGGGTGAAGGTGAAGGGCTGTTTTTAAATTGCCAGTTGTTTAAGGAGTGAATCTCTCTTGTATCACGAGGCAGGATATTTTATGAGAAATGAGTATATATAACCAGAGTCCTTAACTTCTCAACCTTGTAGATAGGAATCCTGATGAAACTGGAACTGTCCTAGATAAAATGTCACTTTTCTCAAGAAAGTGTGGAAAATTTTCATAGATGAAGAGTAGTTAGTTGGTGTGAAAAGTTTGTATGGGGCTGAGTAATAACTGATCATTTGAAGGATCTTTATTTAAATTTACACTAAAATATTTGTTCCTTGTTTGAATGTGAGTTGGCTACAGCGGCGCCATATTCTTGGTTCTGAGGTCCTGATGGAAAAGTGACTATAAGAATTGTTGACTGACTGGTGTAGATAGATGATTTTTTTTTCTGATGCCTCTAACCCTACATTCATTTTCTCATAGCTCCAGGTACAGTTTTAAGTTGCCTATTCACACCTTAGCATGTGTGAATATGACTTCCTGTAAAAACCTGAGGTACACTGTAAGACATAGCTGAGTTTGAGGTGGGTTTTTTTCCTTGTTGTTCTGTTTGTTTGAGCTTTTGTTTTAACAAACTGTAAAAGTGTTTGTAAAAGCTTTATGGGTTTTATGTAGACTTTTGTCTTCACTGGATTTTAAATTAGATTTTCTGTCTGGCATTTGTGCTTGAAAGCTAAATGATGTTCAAACTACTTATGTATTGTACATCTGTGTGCTGAGGGGCTTTGCAATGCTCTGCTATTGATCAAGTAGCTTGAATGGCGATAGCCCTTGGGTTAACAGTGACCTCTTCTTATACTGGGTTGTTGTTCAAAATTTGTTAGCATTTACTGACTTGCTTCCTAATGACATAAGAGCTACTGCAAGTCTCCCTTGTATTCAGAAAAGAAAATAGTTCAGCACTGTCATGTGTCTGACAAACTTTTTTTGAGTTTTGGCTGTTCTTGTAGATGGTGCATTTATATCTTTGGTGATGCAAAATGGCTAAGTAAAATGTAAGTTTTATCATCTTCTTCAGATATGTTAATAAAAGTAAATTTTAAGCAATGGAAAAAATGTCACTTTTCGACATAAATACTTTTCTCACTGAAAATGTTCTATTTCTGCTCATTGCTGAGGGGTGTGTGAATCTACTTCTGTGTATATATATAACTGACTGAAGATCCCAAATTGGTTGCAATAAACACGTTAATGTAATTTTGTTACCTATTCTAATTATAAACACAAACCCCATCAAACCAAACAAATGAAACAAAAAAACCAACCAAACAACAATGCCAAACAAAAATCTGCAAAATCCTTTTTTCCTGTCCTCTGTTTTTGTCTTCAGAAAAAATAGCCAGACTGCCAATAGCCAGTCAAATTACTGATGCACAGTATTTCAACATGTTTTTTTCCTTCTAATGTTTAGTCCATCTAAGAAAGATGGGTTATTTCCTGAATGAGACATTATTCACTCTGTGATATATACCTGTCATTGAATCATGTGAATTACAGACGTCAAGCACACAGCAGGTCTGTGTGGCTGACTAGTTTTCAGAATTGAGAAAAATACAGAAATACTGCTGCCTACTAATGTTTGCATGTGCATCCCAGTCCACTTTCTAGAACTAGAAAACCTGAAGTGATATAAAAATATTAAAATGCAGTAAGAAAATTGGATGATAAAATCTGAACTCTGGACTTGGAATCTGATATGTTAAATCAACATAGAACCAGTGGTAATTGATAAAAGTGTATTGGCAGATAAAGTATAAACAGTAATTAATTTAAGGGAAAATAGGTCCAAACTAAGACTTGTTTATGAATACTTAAAAAGCAAAAGAAGGAAAATTTGAATAATCATTAATTTTACTAAAAGCAAATATCATTGAGCACCTATTGAGACTAAATCACAATGATCAGAAAATAATCACTAAAATTTGGCTATTTTGATTTAATGAATTACCTGATAGTGGATGCTTTACTGGGTCAAAATATTAAACTTCCAATACTTCTAGTGGAAATCTGTTACCCATTCATTGTTCTGAGATAAATATATAGATAAAAATAATACGTCTTTAAATATATTGAGTCATAGACTGGTTTGGGTTGGAAAGGACCTTAAATATCAGGCCCCCTGCCATAGCCAGGGACATCTTCCACTAGACCAGGTTGCTCAAAGTCCCATCCAGCCTGATCCTGAACACTTCTAGGGATGGGTCAGCCACAGCTTCTCTGGAAAACCTGTTCCAGTGCCTCACAATAAATAATTCCTTCCTAACATCTAATCTAAACCTATCCTCTTTCAGTTTAAAGCCATTCCTCCTTGTCTCATCATTCTATGTCCTTGTAAAAAGTCCTTCCTCAGGCCTCTTTCAGGCCCTGTTCAGATGTTGTAAGGCTGCTAAAAGGATAAGGTCTCTCTGGAGTATTCTCTTCTCCAGGCTGAACAACCCCAAACTCTCTCAGCCTGTCTCCAGAGGGGAGATATTCCAGCCCTCTTATCAATCAACTTTGTCCTCTGGACCTTTACTGGGTCAAAATATTAAACTTCCAATACTTCTAGTGGAAATCTGTTACCCATTCATTGTTCTGAGATAAATATATAGATAAAAATAATATGTCTTTAAATATATTGAGTCATAGACTGGTTTGGGTTGGAAAGGACCTTAAATATCAGGCCCCCTGCCATAGCCAGGGACATCTTCCACTAGACCAGGTTGCTCAAAGTCCCATCCAGCCTGATCCTGAACACTTCTAGGGATGGGTCAGCCACAGCTTCTCTGGAAAACCTGTTCCAGTGCCTCACAATAAATAATTCCTTCCTAACATCTAATCTAAACCTATCCTCTTTCAGTTTAAAGCCATTCCTCCTTGTCTCATCATTCTATGTCCTTGTAAAAAGTCCTTCCTCAGGCCTCTTTCAGGCCCTGTTCAGATGTTGTAAGGCTGCTAAAAGGATAAGGTCTCTCTGGAGTATTCTCTTCTCCAGGCTGAACAACCCCAAACTCTCTCAGCCTGTCTCCAGAGGGGAGATATTCCAGCCCTCTTATCAATCAACTTTGTGGCCTCCTCTGGACTTTCTCCAACAGGTCCATGTCCTCCTTCTGTTTGGGATCCCAGACCTGGGCACAGCACTCCAGGTGGGGTGTTAAGAGCGTGGAGTAGAGGGCTAGAATCACCTCCCTTGCCCTGCTGCTAATGCTGCTTTTGATGAAGCCCCAGGTATGCTTGGTTTTCAGGGCTGCAAGCTCACATTGCTGGCTCATGTTGAACTTCTTGTCAGCCAGAGAAAGCAATCTGTGATCAAGGAAGGTCTGGCACAAACAGTTTAGGAGCATTATTCAGGCAGTGTAACCCAGCACTGTGTCTATAGAGCATTTAAGTTAATTTTCCTTCTAATTAAGTAAACCTGAAGTATATCACTGAACCTTTACCTTCCTGGAATTGAAGTACAGAACATCATGCAAGTGACTGGGTTGCTTGTTAATTGAAGCAATCAGTCAAGATAATGAGGGAGGATTTTCTAGTGAGTGGTAGTGGTGGTTGGGGGATAGAGGGGATTCAGAAACTCATTGGAAGTAGAAACATGATTAGTGGGTACAGACTCAGGAGGATTTGTGTTAGGGTTGGCAGCGAAGAAGTTGTGCACTCTGCACTCAGGAATGATGTTTGAAAAGTTCATTGTTTATATTTGTTGCAGTGAGCTATTTTATACTCTCACTAAGCAGTTTTTTTCTGATATATGGTAACCATAAATTAACTATTGACTTAAATTGGAAGAGTAACTGCAAGTTCTAATTAAAACTGAATTGTTACTTCATAGTGGAATTTTTACTTGCTTGCTGTCGTTCTTACAAGTAAATATGTGATCTGGATGGTGTTCAGCACTCATTAATCACTTTTGCATATCCCTTTTACAGCTGGATTTTCAAATCTGGTTTTAAAGTTAATTTAACATGCATTCCAGAAAGTAAATATGTCAGTAAGTTTTGGGTTGTTTTACATACTCATTCTTCAGGTAGTTTAACTTAGTACAAATCTATACTGCATTCAAACTTTATTCAGAGTTGGTCAAGACTAGTTTCATTTCAGATTATGGAAGGTGATTCAGGAACACCTGGAGCCAAGATTTATATCTTTACCTAAATTTTGAAAGTACTGCATTTTTATAGCTCTTTAGAGGAAAGGCAGGAACTGCATTAACACTTGTTAGAGCCACAGTTAATGCAATGCTAACTAGAACTTAAAACCTCCAAATATTAATGTTAAAATGTCAAAAAAAAAAAAAAAAGGAAGGGGGAATAAGTGTAAATATTTGTTCTTTAATGAAGGAAATTGCTTTTTCTCCTTTAAGAATAAAACCCAGTCAAGTTTTAAAGCATTTGAGGGACATTTTAGTAACATGAATAAGGCTCGCTGCTTTATTTTCTGCTGATCTGGTATCAAAATTAAAGACTTCAAGTCCTCCTGGAAGTTATTTTACTGAAATAAGTATGTGCAGATTTTAAATCCTCACAGGTTATGTACACCAGTCATAGGCTTGGAAACTGATTTGTTTCTCAATTGAATTATCTCACTGAAAGTTACCTTGTGCTTAGCTTTTTCTTGTGGCAGAGAGATTCAGACCCGGTATGTTGGAAATCTAGGTTTCAAGTTGCAAGGATTTGAAACCATCTAACTTTGAGTGGGGTTTTTTATAGTAATGCTATATCATTTAGAAAATTTGTGTTTTCATAAGGTTGTACTCATATTCAAATCCTACTCCAGAGATTATGAAAATAACACTGTGTGTGGCCACAGATCCCATAATCTATGCTGTGTAATTCCTTTGCTTAAAGGAGATAGTAGCAGGCCACTAGTTATAGAAATTCCGGCAGGTTTCAGCACTCCAGGCAGCTTTTCCAAATCTGTAAAATAGTGAAATGATGCCATCTTTTGCTTTCTTTAGAAACTTTCAATGAGATGGAATTGCCATTCATCACTGACAACACTCCATTCAGTATCATTTCACTTGGGTTAGGGTGATAAATCATACTCTGCAATTTCTCTGAAGAGTATAAAACCATTCCAACACGACATCTGTTAAGAATATAGTACTGGTCTTTCCATGCAGCAGAATGTTGAAGATTTAATCATAACAGCACCATTTAGAGGTGTCCATTCATGTATTTGGATATTTTGACTAAAAAGATTGGTTACTTCCCGAAAGAGAAACAAATATGTCTTGGGGTAATCTCTTCTATCCAAGCTCTTTTCTCTATGACAAGGGATTTTGAGATATATTTGTTTAAAATACCTTCAGGAACTTGAAAGCAACAAGTGTTTCCAGTATTTCAGCTGTGTAAAATGTTTGGTGTGTAAAAAAGGTGATCAATTATGGTTGCACAAAAGGGGCAAGCAAATTCTGTTAAGACTGTCAGCAAAAGTTGGTTTTATAAATTTCTTGAAAAGGATAAAGCTTCTCCTATTAAAAATCAATGCAAAGTACATGAAAATTATATATTTGATTTTTTTTAAAATGTATTTTTATTATGACACTGTTATTTTTGTCTGCCTCCCTATATATGATCTGGAGAAAAACAATTTTTTCAAGTATTAGAGTGAACTGACAAAAGTTGACAAATCTGTCTCTAAATAGACTATACTCTCCTCTTTTTTGCTGCCTAAATCCCCATAACTCATTTATACATTGTCATCTCTACCTGTATCCTTTTCTGCCCTTGGCCTAGATTGTGCTATGGACAGGTCTTACTCCTTTGCAGGCAGTGTGACCCTACAGTGTATACTTTGCATGCTTTGATTTGGGTTCGACCCAATCTGGCTGCATAGACTGAACACCTATCACTAGTTTGAATGTTTTGGTGTCCCTACCTCAGCAGTTGGCACACTGTTGTTTTTGTTAAATCTGACCAATTTAAGTTTCCAGAGGTATCTGTACATTTGCCAAATATGTGACAAAAAGTGAAAACAAATCTAGTTGCTCTTGTGAGGTTAGCATGCAGTAAGTGGGAAATTAATTTGATATTATGCTTTATCATCTTATCATGGTTTGTACTTTTATTTTCACATTGTAACTGTAGTTTGGACAAAATGATGAGCATTGGCCTCATTTTCAGGATTGCAGACTGTTGGAAAGTGTTTTCTGAGAGAAATGTATTTTACTATTTCTCAAAATTTGATGCTTATAGATGCCTTCCTCTTCTTGACATGTGTTTATTATTCATATAGTTTTCAAGAACTGAACTATTTTCACTGATTAAATGATTATATGTTCTCTTCTATATGATGATTATTGTTAAGAAAGCATCCACTTACATTTTTTTAGTTACATTAGGTCTGGTTTATCTCCTTTTTGGGATATGAACAAAGACGTTGCATTATAAATTAGAGTAACAGGGTGATTCAAAGGAGTTATTAAACTAAGTTTGAAGAAAGTTGGCACCAACTTAAGTTAGGAAGCCTAAGCACAAAGCTGTCTCTCAAAAGCCACCAGAACTCAGTAAAATAAAAATTTTTACAGTCTAGAGCTCCACAAACTTGAACATCTATTTGTGTCCAGTCCTACCTAGTACTGAGGAACATTTCACTCAATATCCAAAACGAACCAGCTCATTTACACTTTTTTCCTTGGGGCTTGGTCTGATAGATGTCCTTGGAGCCCACTTACTGCACTGATCTGCTTGCAACATTGGTGGCAGGATTGGATGAAGGGAAGGGTGTGGATGTAGTCTATCTGGACTTCAGCAAAGCCTTTGATACTGTCTCCCATGGCATTCTCCTGGAAAAGCTGGCAGCCCACAGCTTGGACAAGTGCACTCTTCATGGGTTCAAAACTGGCTAAATGGTTGGGCCCAGAGAGTGGTGGTGAATGGAGTTACATCCAGTTGTTAGCTGGTCACTAGTGGGGTTCCCTAGGACTCAGTATTAAGGCTGGTCCTGTTTAATATCTTCATTGATGATCTGGATGAGATGATCAAGTGTACCCTCAGTAAATTTGCAGACTGCACTAAGTTGGGTGGGAGTATTGATGTGCTGGAGGGTAGGAAGGCTCTACAGAGGGATCTGGATGGACTGGATCAGTGGGCTGAGATCAGCAGTATGAGGTTCAACAAGGCCAAGTGGCAGGTCACTTGGATCACAACAACCCCATGCAGCACTACAGGCTGGGGGAAGAGTGTCTGGAAAGCTGCCTGGTGGAAAAGGACCTGGGGATGCTGGTCAAGACCTGACTAAACATGAGCCAGCAGTGTAGCCAAGAGGATCAATGACATCCTGGCTTGTATAGGAATAGTGTGACTGCAGGACTAGGGCAGTGATTGTCCCTCTGTACTTGGCATGGATGAGGCTGCACCAAGTACTGTGTCCAGTTCTTGGCCCCTCATTTCAAGAAACACATTGAGGTGCTGGAGCAAGTGTAGAGAAGGACAACAAAGCTGGTGAAGGGTCTGGAGCACAGGTCCTATGAGAAGAGGCTGAAGGAGCTGGGTTTAAACAACCCCAGCCTGGAGAAGGCTCTCATTCTTAGCTCAGGGGAGACCTCTACAACTTCCTGAAAGGAGACTGTAGAAAAGCGGGGGTTGCCCTCTTCTCTCAGGCAACTAGTGACAGGAGGAGAGGAAATGGCCTCAAACTGTGCCAGGGGAGGTTCCAGTTGGACATCAGAAGGAAATTCTTTGCAAAAAGGGTTGTTAAATGTTAGAGTGGACTGCCCAGGGTGGTGATGGAGTCACCATCCCTGGAGGTGTTCAGGAAAAGACTGGGCATATCACTTAGCACTATGGTCTAGTTGACAAGGTGGTGATCGATCAAAAGGTGGATTTGATGACCTTGGAAGTCTTTTTCAGCCTATATGATTCTGTTATTCTGTGACTTGCATTTTGTATTATGGTTTAGGACATGTAGTAGTTTCCTCAGTGGTAGGAATGTAAATATGTGTCTCCACTTTCTGGGATTGTCCTAACCAACAATCTGTAGAAGAGTTCACATAAGGAGTGTGGGAGTTGTTTGTTTTTTCTTCCCAATTCACAAAACTTTTCACTTGATATTGCATTATATGTAAAGATATAAGGTAGGCAGCCTTGGGAAACAAAAATGAAATATAAACTGTCTCTCTGTGAGCTCCCTGATGGCTGGACCAGAATATAGTGGATATTTTTGCCATTATAGCCCAGACAATTTCCCCTAGATTACTTTATAAACATCATCACCATGTGTGTTTTAAAAGAGAAAAATGTCTTACTTCCAATAATATGTAAGTACTTGTAATTTGGAGACTGTTTCATCTGGGATCACAAGTAGAGAGAGGTATTTTACTGTAGGTAAACACCTAAGCCCCAAACAAAATTTGGTTTTGGTTTTATTTTCTTGTAAGAGTTGTCTGTAATTGGTTTATTTCAGGGTGCAACTTAAAGGAAGGAAGTAATGGCCAGGGTCAAAGAGGAAAGGCATGGGAACATCTTAAACTGGCTTTGCTGTCTGAGGACAAGACAATGTATCATGTAACTATGCTTTAATACAGATGTTTGAATTCCTTTGTATTCCATTGAGGAAGGAGCTGGTCAAGTGCTTAAGTGTTTCTGCAGCACCTTTAAATTTTTAGACATGAAATTGCAATTTATTGAACTATGGAGTCCCTGTCAGAATTACATACTCTCAGCAGTGCAAAGAAAATTATTGTTATAATTTCTTTTAATCCTTTTGTGTATAGTCCAAAATGTAATGCTGCATGATGTCCTCCAGCAATTAAGGTATTAAAATAAGGTTGTATGTAAAACAAATTAACTAACAAAAAGATAACCCAAAAATTAAGAAGTATTTTGGAGACAAGTCTGCAGGTTTCTTTTTTCTTTTTTCCTTTTCCCTTCAAGAACAGCTTGAAAACAAAAACATAAATTCATCAACCTTGGCCAAAGAATTCATATCCAGGGAAGGCATTTTGTGGAGAATTAACTCTTCTCTCTGCCACTATGCACTTGGATATCAGGTGCTTTCCTGACCTGGGACCTCTGTCGACATATAAATATAGAAGAAAAGAAGTAAGATTCTAGATTGAGTTTAAAATAATTGCTTGAAGTAGAAGGGTGGGAAGATGGGGGAAAGCTGCATAAGGAAGATCATTGTGTGATAGATAGTTGTAGGTGGTATGTGTGTACGTTTGCTGTTAGCCTTCTTGAACAGTCCGTGCCAAGAGAGATTATAAGCATCAAATTACTTGCTCCTGATTTAACTTAAAATTAAACTGTTTTATTCATTTTGTCTCCATTCAAATGGCATAGACCCAATTAAAATGCAGATGCCTTTATTTGCAAAGAGCACACTTTGTTCTTCTACTTTTCTCTGAACTGTATCATGTTCTGTTTTTAATGTCTCATTTTTTTAGTTGTCTTTTGAACACATGCTCACCTGCTTCAATGGATCCAAAACTACTAATAAAAACACCCCTAAATATGTAACAGATGCAGAAGTGAATATAAGTGGAAACAGTTGAACAAGGGAAGCAGACCCAGAGCTGTCATCAAACTCTTCACAGTCACCAGATTTTTTTTCACCTCCTCATGCAGTGCTTGCTCAAGACCTGTTGGCAGTGACTATATATTTCATTTCTCACCATTTTTCCCCCTCCACCTCACAGGCTTTTTCTGAGAGTTTGTGACTGCATTAGATTCATCTTTAAATCCTGCTAAATGTGCTAAACCATGTAAAGTGGTTGCCATTTAAAAGACAAATTTATGTGCTGCCAATATTTTAACTGGGGCCTCCTTCTAAAGTTTGTCCTTGGAGACTCTCTGGAATCCTTCCAACTTGTGAGAAACTGGTATGGAAGGGTGCATGTCAGCTTGGTGAGAAGAGCACTGAAGGGCTGGGAGTTTGTTGGCTTGTTTTTCTATATAAACTATGCATTTTGAGAAGAAATGTGGAAATCTCATTTGCCAAACATATTTTATGCAGTGTTTTGGGTCTGTGGTGTAGTAATTGTAGACATACAAAACCTATTGAAAATACTATAATTCTATGTGTCAGCCTGAGTTAAAAAGAAGTGGCATTTATCTTTCTCCAAAAATGTTTTTCAAAGCAACTGAAGCTTGCTGTTTTCTTTCTGTTCCACACGTGAGAGGCATGTTCACACAGATTCTTCTAGATGTGTGAAGAAACTTCTGGGCAAGATGGCTTTAAACAAGGTGCAGAGAAGTTTAGATCTGGTTACAAAAATAAGCACTACAGAAATCATAATTTGATGTGCATTCCTTTCCTTCCAGGAGTGTTCTCAGATTCCATTAAAATGACCATGCCTTGCTGCCTTTGTGGATACAGAGAAAGTAGAGGCTATCAAAGAAAGCTTAAAATCTAACAGGTGATATGAAATAATAAAGTCAGTTGCGTTCTCCATTGTGAACTTCATCTCCATTTGTTGGTTGTAATAATGTAGTTGCACAGTGAACTTATAGAGGAAGAACCTTCTCAGTGGCACACTGGCATGATTCCATTAAGTTAAACCAGAACACTTAAAAAGGATTTGTCAATTTGGTTTCATTTAAGTCCTGCCTATATGTCCTACAGTGCTTGCCAGTAAAATGCTGGAGAATGAAATAAGCCATAGACATAGGTATCTTTTTAGAGGTGTTTTTGGGGACCTGTGATCTGACTGTCGAACACATTCCCAGTTCCTTCCCAGAGAGTACAAATGGAAAAACAGTTTTAGTTTTCCCTTTCTCTGTCCCGTTTTCGCTATCCCACATGAAGTGAAATGCAACTCTCCAACCACTAGTCAAAACATCATTTTTTTCCAGCTAAGTTAAGCAATGGCATTTCTGCAATCAATTGGTGCATGTAGGTGTTTTGTAGTTTGTGGTGTCAATTGAATTGATCTATCTGTGTTCAATATGACTGATTTTCTTTCCAGAACTGAGCTACAGGGTCATCCACTTTCTATTCCACAGGCTTGTTGAAACCTTTCTTTGTCAGGCAATCTAATGATCACTTGCCTGTACAGAGGCAGAGCAAGACAGTAGTGAAAGTCAGTTTGTTGGTTCTTGTTCTACTGTGCATTTGCTTTCCCCTTGCTCAATATGTGCCTTAAAATATAAAATTCAAACTAACTCTGCTGTGGAGAGACCTGTTTCTCTGTTTGTTCACTGATGCTTTGTGTTGGGCATGCAGACAAATTATAAGTGGAAATTTACTCTTTTTTGTTTACAGCCTCATTAGTTCTATATGGTCCAAAGTTTTAAATATGCATAGAAATAGCCATTTACTAAAACATATGTTTCAAGTGCTGACCTCAGTTACATCACTGTAAATCTAGACAGTAGCTTGTAATTTGGTTTTATGCCCATGCTATGAAAATACAGAAAGGGAGGTATTTATTAGTGATGAATGGAGTTTTTATGGGCATGTCAGTCTTGCACAAGTTTATAAGGTTGTTTGAGTACCGATACTCAGAAGTTTAACTCTATCTTTTATTATGTGTAAAGAAGTCTGTGGCAGGTCATTGCTTGCACAGTAAGTGAATATAAGAATTTATTAATTAAAAGTCCTGCTTACTGGATTTTCTTATAAGTCTCAGAGCTCTTGTACAGCCCTTAATTCAACTAGGGGTTTTTTATGCAATGTTTTTTTGTCTGATAGATGTATCACTATTGCATGAAAATATCCTTGGCTCAAAGGAAAAACATTAGCAAGACAACATGCTTGTAATATCAGGGATACAGACGTGTAAGTGTTCAGTGTGATATATTTTCTGGCCACCTGCAGAAATTATAACCAACATTCAACAGCAAGGCTGGAGGCACACAAAAAGCTTGTTTCAGGTGTATTGATCATGATTCATAATTAATGCTGCTGCTTGGCCTATTCTTATCTTTCCATTCATGACTCTCTGTGTTGTTTCAAGGTGTACTGTAAAAGAAGAGCAATAAATAGATAAATAAATTTGCATATGTAGAAAGAAGAATAAATAATATATAAGAAGAAAACCCACTTTAGTCTATAAAAGCTTTTATCTTAGTTAGGCAGCTTAAATATTTAATGAGCATAAAATTTGTGTTTTGAATAGTATCTAAATAAATTAACATTGTGGGATATACTTAATTAGTTTATTAATGAATGCTTTGAAGATTGCAAACATTCTGTAATGTGCAAAAATGAAACTCTTTTGAGGAAACTGACAGTAAAATAATTTGAATTTAGAAGTCACAGAAAAGGCAGGAATGACTGCTCTTATTAAGACCTGATATAGGAAGGTGGTGCAGTACCACCAGAGTCTCTTGCAATACTGTCTTGTGCACTAACCACTGACTCTCTGAATAAACTGTACAAATTCTCTTTAAAAGAGCACAACAGTCATTTCATATTTAGGAGAATTTGAAGGGTCAAGCTGTATTTATGAATCTGAGCAGAACAAAATCATAAATTTTAGGAGTAATGCTTAAAAAAAAAAGGTTCCTGGTTTCTGCATCCTGAAAAACTGTTCAATGTCCAAGAGTATAGCACTGAAGATAATGTGTATATCATTGTGCCATTCATATAAGCAACATGTAAAAAGTAAGATCTTTCCTGAGATACATAAATGAATAAATGCAAAGTCAAGGCTCTAAAGCAGCCCAGAATCAGAGCACATTTGAAAAACTTCAGACTGTAATTTTGCTGCATTGTTATTTTGCTACTGCTGTTATTGTTCATGCTGCAGAGTTTTGTACCCTGTGTTATGATATTTTGATGGTTTAATTTTATGGGTGTTTCCTTCAGCATTATCAGTCTCAAAATAAAGAATTGAATGAGAATAGAAAATTAGGCAAGTTGGTATCCTTTTGCTGAGTCTACCTGACATTGCACTAATTGTAAAGGATTAATGGTTATTTACCAGCCCTGAGTGAAAAATACATTGCTTGTGGTTCTTACAGGCTATAATGGAAATGAAGTGTGTTTTAACCTGCAAGGGGTGATGGAGAGCTTCCTACACAAGTGCTTTCTTCATATTCATGGCAGAGCTAGTCCCTCTTGGGCTGTGAATTCTGCTCAGTGACAGCTCCTCTGAGGGTGAGAAATGTTGTACAGGTGTTCTTGGGGGTATTACTTGAGATGTTGAGCAGGTGATCGTGAAATTGTAGGCGAGAGGATATGTTTGAAAGGGAGATTTTACAAACCTGGCCCTGGAAAATGAGAAGATTTCAATTGGTCACTGAGATGCATTCAGTATAATATGATTTTTCCTCTCTGAGTTGCTGGCTTTATCTGACTTGCAGTTTAAACAAGTTTGGTGCACAATTCATTGCATCCTTTTTATGTTATAGAGGAAAATGAGTTCAAGTTAAACGGTTACTGCCTTATTTTAAAAAAATATTTACGTGTTTGATAGGTAAAAGCAGCATACTAAAAGAACAAGAAATTTCCTTTAGAAATGATGTTTGTTCGAGGCAAAGGAAGTCCAATCAATGGAAAATGGATTCTTTCCACAAGATGGCGATGTAGGTGCATTTGTTTAACTTTTCTGAGCGAAAATGTTCTGCAAAACCCGAGAGTGTTGTGATAACTTGGCTATTTATAGCCATAAAATAAGTGTTTTATTATTGGAATTAGTCAGATCCAGGTTGACACAGAATTTCAGTAACTTCCATTATCGCTGGGTTATAGTATCATTTGGTTAAAATACATATAGCTGTTTTCTTGCCCTTTATTTTGTGGTTAGAAGCCATAAGCACTATGAGCAATGAGGTGTCAGTTTAGATAATGTACAGTGAAAGAACACAAAAGATGCTGAAAAAATTTTGCATCTTTTAGCCCAAAGGTAAAATGAAGGCTAAGATTTATCATCAAAACATACAGAGTGAAAGTTTTGATGAAGAAAAACTATTTTGGTTTGCCGTTAAGAAACAAATTGCCCACTGCCATAAGTATTATTGGCTTTTACTTGTCCTGCATTTTTTTCCTTGTTAAGACTGATATGTTTTTTTGGGAGGTGGGTTTGTTGCCCACCCCTCCCCACCCTGCTTATAGGTTAATTGAGGGTTTTGACTAATTCCTCTGCTCAGTTTAGCAATGTGTCTTTCCTAAGTGTTTGTATGAATTTTGTTGCAGTGTGTTTCATTCAACCAGACTGATCTCTCTCTGGCCCATCAGAGTGGAATTTCATGTGCACTCACAAATACATATTCTGACCTTTAAAACTAATTAATTATGGAAATATAGGGCAAATTTCATTATAAAATACTAGCCTGTACTTTGTGTAGCAGTGCATCTTGAAGAATGCCAACATCACAAAACTATTTTACCAAACCCTCAGATTTTAGTCCATGCTGTTTTTGAGAGTCTCCAGCATATGGCCCATTGTGCACACGAGCAACTGATGCATCTGCAGAGAACTGGGAAATGCAGCTAGGAGGCACATGAGGTGATTGGGAGCATTGCTTTTCAGAAAGAGCTGCACAGTATATCTACTAGGTTCTCTAATCTAGGAATTCCCAAATAGGGCTTTCGCCATGAAGATAGGTATTGTTTTGAACAGAGCTGGGAGGCATCCAAAACCTATTTTTCAGACCCATGTGCCTCTTTTTGGTATTGTAAGATGTAAATTTATTTTCTTCCACACTGCTTTACTGCCTTTTTTAGACTGTGCAGTTGGAAAAATCAAGAATAATGGTGTTTTCTTATGGCCAAAGAAAGGGAATTTTATCTACTTGTTCATTTGTTTGTGAGAGCTGACTGTTTTCTTTTGTACAAAACCGGTGCAAACACTCAAAAGAAATGAAGGACTCTGAAAGTCCTAGTATTTAGAATACTTTGAAGTCTTGAAAATAAGCAATTAAAATTTAGATGAAATAACATCTTTAGGCACTCAAATTTTATAGCTTACTGTCTACATCATAGAATCGTAAATTATTGTAATACAATGTGCATTTGATACTAATAACAGGCTGATGTATCACAGATCAGAAAAAAGAAATTATTCTCCCAGTCGAACAAGTCAGGAGAAGATGAGGCTGAAAATTAAACATAGTTGCATTATGCCCCTTTTTTTGGAAAATGATGAGAACTACTAATCATAAGATTAGTCGACCTTTCATGTCTTATAGAGGAGGAAAATTAGCATATTGTCTTTTGAAAATATCACTATTGGACTAATAAAATAGAATCTTGCAAACTACAGAGTTAATGCTACTTTTGGCTGAATTGGATTTGCCAAATGTTCAAAAACACACTTCTGTACATTCTTGTATAGTAAGAATTTCTATGTGTATAGACATGTGATCCTTTCCTTGGATACCCATTTACCTGTATCTGTATTAAAGGCCTCATAATGCATTCTGTCCTCTACTTATTATTAACTGCTGTCTATGTTACAAGATTAGAAGCAAGGTGGGATTATGTTCATAATAGAAATTCTGCTGTGCAAGTATTCCATGCATGCTGTTTGGGTTTTATTTTACTAAATTTATGGAATTAACTCTGCTCTGCCTATAATTATGTTACCATTGTATGAGGAATAATGAAAACACTTCAAAACAAGGAAGGTGGAGAGCCAAAGATACTAGAGGTTAAACACTTGTCAAGCAATATATGTGACTGCAACATGTTTTTGGAAGTTGAACTATAAATGCTCTTTTATACATGTCAGGGAATCAATAAACAACATGAAAGGTTTCCAAATTAAACAGGATTTACTGATTTTTCTCTTTCTCCCAAAAAGTAGAAAACCACCATTATCCTACAATAATGAGCTCTTCTGGCATCTAAGAATTTCTGCATACTGCATCCTGTGATGTACATCTTTTTTTGAGGAATGTATGGGTACCAAATGATTGCTACAGAATGCAATCTGACAGTGTAACAAACTCAACTGTACTTTAAAATCCCATTAATTCCTTGGTAACCTGCTTTGCTCCAAACTGACTGCAGAGATAATGAAAAACTAGTCTATGAAGATTTAGGCTTCCTATAACTTCATTGACTTCAGCCATGGGAAAGTGGAAAAAATTGAGGAGAGCTTCACTAAGAAGGAACTATCTTTCATCACCATGTCAAATGTAATGGATCTGTATCAAATAACTTGCTGTATTGTAGTAGTGCACAAAAATTATGCTACAGTCTCGGAGGCCTAACAAGTTTATCTTTGTCCTTTTGGCCTATTTATTATCTGGCTGGCACTGCCAAATCTGTATGGGTTTCAGGGAAGTGTTGAGGCTTTTAGTGCTTTACACAGGTATGTCACTGATTAGCAATACAGCTGGTTTGTGTGTTATATGTCTCCTCAAGTGTATTGAGATAAGACAGAAAGAACATCTTGCCAGTGTATGGAAGACAGCCAACAAAGAATTTGTTTGGTTAATCCCAACAGCCAGAGATTTGGAGCAAATATGTTTACCATTTTGGTGCCCAGTAGAATTTGTGTTTTGTTACCTAGGTTATCGTACAGTTTCTATATGCTTCTTAAATTTATATCAGCTTCTGAAGCTGATACAATGTTCAGGAACTTTGCTAGTTGGATGGTAATTATTGTAGTGAAAAGTATTTGGCGATGTGTTTGTCAGTGAAGTCATGGAAATTTACTGTACAAGTTAACTCCTGATGTTTGTTTAGTAGATTTCAGTACCTTGTTGAGGTCTCAGTCACTGCCCTGAAGGATTTACAATCAAAGATAGGTAGAGATAACAAAGCCACACTGAGTTTACTTGACTGAAACTTGTTAGCCAAGCCAAACATGACACATCAAGCATGACAGATAGCATATACCTTGCATTCCAGTATTAGTGAGCCGGTGAAAAGAATTCAAATTTTTAAATTAAATACAGGAGGAATTAATTTGGAATTAGGACTGGAGAAATATAGTGGAAAAAGAGGTAGCTTGCATTGCCCAGTGAAAGCTTTAAAAGGAGTGGATTTTTATGTTCAAAAATTATATAGAGGTTGGAGATAGGATTATTTTGCACACTTACATACCAAAGTGGCTGAGAAACGGTTGAGCTTCAGTACTGCATATAAAAGTCAGGATGAGAGAATTAGGGTTTAATGCTGGGAAATTTTCAATTAATCCTCAGTATTTTGAAGACAAAAGAACAGATATGAACTTTATGTGGGGAATTACTTTTCTGACTGCCTCCAGAATAGATATTTTTTTTGGTCTCATTTAGTTTACTGGGTCAATGAGGCCCAGGCTTGGAGCTGAGTCACAAAGTGTGCAATTTCTTGGCAAGTTCAGTGCCAGCCTGCTCAATGCTCAGTTTGCTCTATTTCAGAACACACTACTTCATCACTTCAGTGTCAGTACTTCACAGAGCATTCAAGTCCTGCATAGTTGTGTGTGCTAAAATAGGCCATTGAATTTTAATCAGACTTAAAGCTGTCCTTTTGTATCTCATCCAACAGTGATAATGATGTGTTTTATCACTTACAAGAGTATTGCTGTACATAAATTGAATGTCTTGCAGCAAACCCATCGTTATCTTTGTTAACACTGATCCATTGTCAAGGTCACCTCAATTCTTGCTCAGTTTTACTGAACACATGTATCTAGGCTTTGTGCAGTTAGATGGAAAAGATAAACAAAATGCAAAAACTAATTTGTTTCTTTAATTTCAAACTGGAATATGAATAAGCTAGATGGATTGAATAAATCTAGACTTGCCTCATTCAAATTCAAATGTGCTTATTTGTTCAGATGGACAAAAGCTTCATGAGAAAAGAAGAGAGAAAAATTTGAAGGAGAAAGCTATGATCCGTAAGGAAAGAAGCAGTAATCTTCCCAGTCTCAGGAGCTTGTAAAAAGAATTTTGGATTAAAAACCCAGAAGACTGGCATTATCAGCACCTTTGAAGACATGAACTTAAAAGGGCAAAAGGAAACCACTTGGAAATTAGTAAGTAGAAGGAAGAGCCATCTGAATAGTTTATAAAAGTAGGCACTGGAGCAAAAATGATGAGAAGGAAGGCTTAGACAGCCTTTTCAAAAAACCAACATGGTGTTATAGGGTAAGGGGAAATGGGGATAAGAGGGATGCTAGAACTATCACAAAAGGTACATTGCTTACTACAACTACCTAAAAGGAGGATGTAGCCAGGTGGGGGTCAGTCTCTTCTCCCAGGTATCAAGCTATAGAACAAGAGGAAATGGCCTCAAGTTGTGCCGAGGAGGTTTAGATTAAAAAAAAATCTTCACCAAAAGGATTGCCAAGTACTGGAACAGTCTGCCCAGGGAAGTGGTTGAGTCACCATCCCCAGAGGTATTTAAAAGATGTGTAGATGAGGTACTTGGGGACATGGTTTAGTAGTTGACTTGGCAGTGCTGGGTTAATGGTTGGACTTGAAGATCTTTTCCAACCTAAATTATTCTATGTTTATTGAGGGATCCAAAGCATGAGAGAATATGGATGTAATCCTTGCAAAGAATAGGACATTGGACTTAATGAAGATTATTTCTTGGAATAAAATAAAGTCTGGTTTTGACTGTGAGAGGGATGATTGCTAGTAATTACGTTTATCCTTTAGAATAACTATGTTTGTGAATATAGGTGAACTGTCCTATCTAGTAATCACAGTGTTAAATTCAGTAGCAAATTTTTGACTAGTCATTTGCTAAAGGGAGATATGAAAAGTAGCAAAAAGTATCTTTTTTTTTTAAGAGTGAGAAGTTATTTCATCTCCTTTTCTTATCCTGGCTCTGTGTCCAATAAAATAGAATTATATTTTTTGCTTTGTTTTGTTATTTTTCACAGTCAGATCACTTAAATTAGAACAACACTTCCAAGGGGTTTGTGAATGACAGTCTAAGCAAGCTCAGGAGTATGCTTTAATTCAGATGATCTCCCCAGCTTGTGGATTGATGGACCCATGTATTATTGTCCTGTTCAGTTTCCTAGTGGCAAAATCTACTGGGAGGAACAGGAAAGGGAAATGTCACTTGGATTAAAATAAAAAGGAAAAAGAAAAAACCCAACACAACAAATATCAGCAACCCCCCTAAAAGCAACTTTGCAGGAGTGGAAGGCTACTGTAGGGTAGCAACAGTAGACCATGTAATAGTTTTGCTATAGAGCTGAGTAGGAGTCGTGTCTGTATTACCTGTGACCTGGATACAAATTCTGTACTGATGGGAGTCACAGCAGGGTATTTGTAACCTGAAGCTAAATAGTCCATTAAGGAATCATGCTACTGCATTGTTGCTTCTGCTGTCTCTGAAATTCTTAGCAAATGGGTGTTTAACTAATAGGTCTAAGGAATAGTACCTTTTATTTTACATGTTAGTTACATGCGAAATATGTACTTTTGCATGTTAGTTTACAAGGTAGTTCTGGAGCTGTAAAGACTCACATGTTGCTCTGTATCTTATAAGCTCCTGTCATATGTCATAGTGGTAGGCTCATAGCATCATCCTTTAGTGGAGAGATTACCAGATATGCATACATTTACAAGAAGTTCTTCAAGTTTCTGGAGAAACCTGAATGGTGAAAATGATCTCTAGGTGTCAGAGTCCATTTTCCCTTGTTTTTCTTGAGGCAAGGGCACAAATGAGGAAGCTCCTGGTCAATAATGTCTGCCTGCAAGTAAGTGATTTCCTTCTCTGTTTTCTTAGAAGTTTGTAGGGCTCTTATACTTTCTAATTCAATCTCAGTTACTCAAGCAGCAATATATTGTTGAGACTATCGAGTGTCTTGTCCAGTTCCTAGTCGTTTAACAAAAATATTTCTTATTTCTGATTTTATATTTTTATTGTCCCATACACCCCAGCATCATATTCTGCTTGCTGGCAATATGTTGTTTGGGATGAATCAGATGTGTTATGGTACTAGTAATATGGACTGGAGTATCTCACTGGAGTCCCCATAATAATAATAATAATAATAGTGAGTATGAGTCAGTACAGGAGTGGCTAAGATTAACTCAGAGTTTCGGGGAGCCAAGAGATGATTCATCCTTTGAAATAAAGAGAGGGTGCTAATAAACATTAATAGACATTTTCAGTTTTGTTTGCAGTGTACCAACACTTGCTGTAAATACTGGGGAAGCAACATGGGGAACTGAGAATATCATGCTAGCAGCAAGTTTATAGTCAATGACTTATGCACGTTGATTTGTTGCTGCCGTGGATATCAGCACCCTCTAGTGCGAAAATACAGCCACAAAGTTTACAGGGTTTGCTACTGCAGCAGCTTTTTTTTTTTCACAGTCAGTGCTGTTGTTTTGCATTTGAGATTTGCTGGGTGTTTCCACGAATTTCTGTATGTGAAATGCATTTTATCAACAACAAAGATGTATAATTTGTAGTATTTAAAGTGACAAATGACTTAACGGGAGAGCCACTCTGATGTAGATTCACTGGAGAGGAGAATGAATTTGTTCTCCACAGAGGGGATGCATTTGCTCCTCCAAGTAATAGCAGTCTTTGCATATCTGAATTTTTTTTTTTAATTGGGAGCTCATGCTTCTCTGCCTGCCATGAGAGTCACTCTGAACCCTCTACTGCCTTGAAGCCATCTTCACAATTCAATGCTGAACTGTACCTGGTGATTGTCCTCTGTACTTCCAGCTCATGGAGAACTTGCTTCAGGTGAAAAACAGTGTGATGCTTACTTTACTCAGCTGTCAGGCAATGCCTTTGACTTCCTGCTGGTGTGTCCACTTGTAAGAGAGCTTCTGTGCTTTCTAGTTATTGTGTGTGTTTGGGCTGTTTTTATCTGGTCAAAGGAAAATGACAGGTCAGACCCAGAATCAAGAATCATAGAATTTTAAGGGCCTGGAATGGACCTTATCGATCATCTCGTCCCAACCCTGCCTGCCATGGGCAGGGACACCTCCCTACTAGACCAGGTTGCTCAAGACTTCATCCAGCCTGGCTTTGAACACTGCCAAGGTTGGGGCATCCACTACTTCCCTGGGCAACCTGTTCCAGTGTCTCATCACCCTCACGGTGGTGCATCATGATCAACTCCAATTGCTATCCAATGTGATACAGAGCTCTTTGCCCTCAGGAATTTTGTTCCTGTGTACACATTGCACAAAGTGGGAGCTACCCTAGTGTGTCACAAACTGTCATCTTTTCCTGGTATATTTAATGCACATGCAGTTGCTACTTCCCTGGCTATGCAGTGCCTCAGATCATGGTGGCCATTGCTCTTCCTTCGTCCAGCTGAAATAGTTTCATCATGTGTTTCTTTTAGGAGCAGACACAGAAGAGAAAGCACCAAGGATACTTTTATTTGCGATGCTTGTTCATGTCCTTGACTTTTTAAAAATTCTTTATTAATTTTTTTTCCAGTATCGGGTGTTTAAGTGGGCCAAGACTTACTTCACAAAAAAAAGATATTAAGCACTTTTCTTGACAAACACACTTCTCTCACCTGGGTCACAGTAAAATTAATCTTTTCAATATATGCTCTTAAGCTGTGTTTTTTGATTATATTTTTTTATCAAGAAGAAAAAAGCCCTGTAATTTTCATTGCAATTCCTCTGCTGCACTATTGGTTTCTCACTGACATTGTACCTGCTTTGAGGCTACCAATTGCACAAAATAAATCTGCATTTTCCTCTTTGTCTTTTGAAACAGAATTCTCCTGTACCAAGGGGAAAACACGCAGAAATATTTTTGCGGTTTTTCATCGCTGTCAATACTCAGATATCTCAAATTCAACATGTGCACTGTTAAATGTTCATAAAATTCCTTCTCTCAAAAAAGTGATTGTCTTAAAAACCTTGAGACAGCTCCTCTTTGGTTTGTGTCTGTATATGTCTGTTTTCACAGGAAAAATTAATTTCAAAAAATACTGTAAAGTACACACCTGCCCATATAATTTGATAATGTTTTACTTTCCATGAGTGGAAAATATTGAGTACATACTGATTCCAGAGAGATTGCCTCCACCCCTTCTGTTTGATTTTTTCCCCCCTCTTTTCATCAGTTATAACAAGCTGGTTTATAATTGGGTTGAGCTGACTCTGCTTGTATATTATTAAAAATGTTTATTTGTTCTGATTACTTTTTTTTGTTGTTGTGTATGAGTGTAATGGTTTTGCCTGGGATAGAGTTAATCTTCACAGTATGGTGCCATATTTTTATTATTGCTGAGCAGTGCTTACGCAAAGTCTTTTCTATTTCGCACACCATCTTGCTAGCAAAGAGTCTGGGTGCACACAAAAGGTTGGGAGGGCATACAGACAGGACAGGTGACATTCACTGACCAAAGAGATGTTCCATACCATATGGTGCCATGCTCAGTACATAAAGCTGGGGAAGGGAAGGGGATGTTCAGAGTGATGGTGTTTGCCTTCCCAAATGACCATTACGTGTGATGTAGCTGGACTTTTCTGAGGACGGCTGAACACCTTGCCATGAGAAGTGGTGAATGAATTCCTTGTTTTGCTTTGCTTGTGTGTTTGCAGCTTTTGCTTTACCTATTAACTGTTTTTCTCTCAACCACGAATTTCATACTTTTACCGTTCAGTTCTCTCCCCTATCCTGCTGCGGAGGGAGTGAGTGAGCAGCTGGGTGGGGCTTGGCTGCCTACAGCAGGTAATCCAGTAAACTGTTTATTCCAGAGGTTTTTTTAGCCACTCTGTCCTAAAGAACTTGTGAGTATTGTGCTGCCTGTAAAGAGTTTATTGATCTGTTTGCCAGGTAACACTCTACTTCTGTGTAGTGGTAGAAACCTTTTGTAGAAAGGCTGCAGCTTGAATAATTTAATGGGAAAACCTGTAAACATTTTAGGATTCTTAGACAATAAGTAACAACATCTATATACACACAACAAAGTTCACACTGTTGAACATGCAGTGAGAAAAGAAGGGAAAGAAGAACAGATCAGAGAGATGAGAATACAGTTGCCTTTACACATGCAGTGAGAAAAGAAGGGAAAGAACAGATCAGAGAGATCAGAATACAGTTGCCTTTATGCTGAAGATATTCCAGGTTCTTAGTAGGTTAGATAAATAATCAGAAAATTACAAGACAATTTACTATTGAGCTCTCAGGCAGAGGGAGTCTATTGTGTTTTTCTTCTACTCTAAATAGTTAATTAATTCCTTCCAATTAAATGTATGTTCAGAGTGAGGAACATTCCTGTGGCCTTGCGAAAGCCAGCCACACTTGAGTAAGACTCTACGTTGTGGGAATCCTGAATTAATCAAAATACTTACAGAAAAGTCAATGCAGATATCCAACATACTGAAAGGCTGAACAATTTTGTTCAAATTCTTTTTATGTGGTCTATTTTTATTCATCTACTTCTGCATGCATACTGCATAAAATAATACAGTTATGTGAAAGGAATGTAAATGTTATATTTCCCCCCTTTCTGTTGTGTAATAACTCTTCACATTGCTTTTAGTTCGGAAATTTAAAGTAGATTAGTCAGTTACTAATTATTTATCAAATGGAATAGTTAGCAGTGCAAGTTATTTTGGTAGTTTGTATCTCATACAGCAGTGAGCTATTTCCCTTCACTTTGAGAGCACTCAGCGGCCTCTCTCTCTTTGCTGTCTCTCTTTTTTTCACACTTAGCTGTGATATGGCCTGCTCTCTGTCCTGATACTACTAGTTCAGAAAAGTGGGAGGGGTGAGAAAGAAAAAGGGCAAAAGTAAATTAGTAGTGCCTTATTTATTCCTGGTTGTTTTAGCAGGAACAGATACAATGAGGAATTATTTAGTATAATCCACTGTGCTGGACGCCAACAAAACAGGGTGAAATCTGTAAAATAAGATTAAGATCTGAATGTGTGAAATGTTCTTAGCTGTGAAATCTATGAAGAAAGGGACATTTGGATATTTGATAGATATTGTGGAAATCCCAAAGTCTGTATTGGGGCATGCTGGATGGTCTAATCCAGCAAGGTCTGTCTAGTTTGGGGTTTTTTGCAATGGTGTAGAAGGACTGGATGCCAAGGAAAAGGAAAAAAGTTAACTTTGAAATCCTATGCTAGTGTTCTAATTATCTGATGTGATAATGCCCTGCCACAAGAGGAACATGAACTGGTATTAAGATGAACTGCAAAATTGAAACTTTCTCCAAAGTTTCACCTAAATCCTTCTTCTAGGTCACTTATTTCCCACTCAATACAAGAACACTTTTTCATTGTAACTTTTCCTTACCTACTTTTGAAAACTATGGCTTTTTCACCAGAAACTGTATTCGTGCAACCTCAGATATCAGTGTATAGCTTTTTTGAAGCTTTTGGTGGAAAAAGTGAAATGAGTTTGCAAAGGAACATAATATTGTAAAGCTTATTTAGACGTATTTTATGCTGAATTTTCTTTGCAGCTTGCCCAGTTGAAATATTCAATATTCACATTGAAAAACTTCCTTTTTCAATTGTTTTCCAATTCTCATTGGAGATTACTTCGAAGAGGACGTGACTTCTTACAGGTAAACACAGTACCAGAACTGTGGGGAAAAAAGTGAAATTGTTCTTCTGATTGGTTTCACATCATGCCTTGAAAATTAGATGCATTTTAGGAAGGTCTCAATGACTTTTCCAAATTATGTTGTCTGATGCTGGGAAGCAGCACTAGGTTCACAAAAGTCCTGTAGATAATTACTGTAAAAGTAGAGAGTGTAAAGGAATCTGCTTTGATAGAAAGTTGTGTAATAATTTCTGAATAAATTCTGGATTTTTATGATGACTATATATGTTGCATAATTTGAACCTCATTGATATATCTTGACGGTGGTTGTAGAGTAGAAACCTGGTAAAATTTGTTTCTGTATTCTGCCTCACAAAAGTCCTGTAGATAATTACTGTAAAAGTAGAGAGTGTAAAGGAATCTGCTTTGATAGAAAGTTGTGTAATAATTTCTGAATAAATTCTGGATTTTTATGATGACTATATATGTTGCATAATTTGAACCTCATTGATATATCTTGACGGTGGTTGTAGAGTAGAAACCTGGTAAAATTTGTTTCTGTATTCTGCCCAATCCTGCACGGTGGTTGTAGAGTAGAAACCTGGTACAATTTGTTTCTGTATTCTGGTACTGGCAATCCTGCACTAGAAGTGCATGTGTTTGGCTGGGAAAAGGAACAGTCTTCTATCATTAGGCAATAGAATTGAGCAAGAGATGGGATCTTGTGCTGTGATGGAGAAATGAGATGTTCTCTTGGAAGTACACTAGAAGGTCAAGAATTTTTATGTAACATCAAAGCCAAACAGGCTGCTGCTTTGTAGAGGTAGCAAAATTATTTGTATTTGTTTTACAGTTGTTTTGCAGTTAGAAATCTTCTAGACATGAATCAATTTCAGAGGGTGGGAACAGCTTTCCAGGTTGATAGGGATATCTTGTTACTGTTGCCTGCTTTCTTCTGACAGTGATAGTGACTATCAGAGACAGGATATGGAAGTATGACAATTCCTGTGTACTCTCTGATACACTGACTGTTTATCTAAAGCAGAGGAAAATACTTTCACTCTTCATTGCTTGTAGTTTTAGTAGAGAAAACATCCAAAAAGACTAAATGAAAAGCCTGTGTGCCAGAGTATTACTTCATTAAACATTTAGAAGAAGCTGCATGTATTTCAGATGTGTAACTTTTTCTTTCCTCACCCTGTAGGAGGAAGGAACACAAAAGACTTTGCTGTCCTGCTTTTGGAGATTCCATAACAATTTCAATCCCTGTTTTTCTGTATAAAAAAATTCTAAATACCGTAAAATAGCTGCTGAATGCTCCCACTTTGCCTTCTTCCTGACTATAGTCAGTTCTGGCACTCAGGATCTGCCTCATTTACAGTGACTGAAATTAACAGATTTTCCCAGTCTTATTGGATTTGCTTCTAACACTGTAAATTAATTATCTTGCATTACATTCCATTTTTTTTTTTTATGTGGAAGTGTTTTAGGAAAAAGAACAAGATTAGAGTAATTACTATACAAAGTGTTCCCAAGAAGCCCAGCAAACAAAAGGAAGCCAAGATTGCGACAGATAAGGAATGTCATTACGAACATAGCTCAGGGCTATTGTGACTTGTGGCCATAAATGCAGGAAGTAATTTTCCTCCTGGATTCTTTTTAAATATAGGAACAAAATAAAAGCCTGATGATTGTAGGTATGGTGAGTGGGAGATACTGAAAGGTCATATAAATGTTTGGGCAATAGGATTGAGGTGCATGTATATGAATTTCTAACTGCTAACTGTTACATATTTTTAGGATGTTACTACTAATACATCAGCATTTGTGATGAAATTACATAACTTTTTAACAGCACTTCCTTTCTTAACAGTGAAATAATGTGGTAGGATGTCCTTGTTCTTATGCTCTGAACAGTATGTTCATAAAATTGCTTAGGAAAACTCCATTATGTCAGCTACTAGAAGTACATGCAGAAACTTTAGGCATTTTAATAATTAACTGGAGAACTGTCCAGATTGATTAGAAATCTCAGGCAAATATCATGTGTATGAAACAAATTAACCCTGCTGAGATAATAAATGAAAAACATTTAATTTCCAGAACATTACCTTCTTCTTTAGTACAGATCAAATAGTGTATATGTTTATCTCTGCATGTGCATTGTATAAGTTTATCTCTGACTGTTATTTTCTATGATTAATAAGTAATTATCGACTTTTATTTGCAGCTAAACCAACAGTGCTTTTGCTACTTTCTCATGAGATTTCGTCAACATTTACGTTATCCACATGCTCTTTAGTCAGTCTATAAATATGTTCTTTAGAAGGATGTTTTTGGTGCTAAAGTTTAGCGAAGTATCTTGCTATTGGGGTTTTGATTCAACCACATGTTTTTCATGTTGTATTTCACAGTTAATTCTTGCAAATTCAAGTTGGCATCATGTTCAGGAAAAAAATAGAGTTTATTGCTTATCTGACCATCTCATTTTCCAGTTGCATATTTCCTACAGTTCACTGTTTTTTCCGGATTTTTTTAAAAAATGATATTTTTTTTGTAAATATTCTTCCCTAATTACTTAGTCTGCATTTAAATTAATTCTTTTCCAAATCTTTGTCTGTATTAAACCTCGAGGGTAAACCAATTGCTTTCATTTTAGGCTCAAACAAGCAGTTTCCAGAAAATGAAGTTTTGGTGAAATAAACAGAATTTGCACATTACCTGAAGTCCTTTAAAATTCATTCTGCAAATCAAAGTTCTTAGAATATGAAATTACAACACTTAGAGCGAGATAGTCTTCTGTGTAGTAGCTGGGAAAGGGATTGGTGTTGGTGGTAATCTCACAGGGTGTTTAATTGTTTAGTGTTTCCTGGAGAAAGTTCCCTCCACTAATGAAATGCTTGCTAGGTGCAAAGCACAGCACTACTTTGTATACAAGGGGCATGTCTAGTGCTTAAAGAGATACCCAGAAGTTTGTTTCAATGCTCTGTAGCCATCAAGTGCCCTTATGAATTTTGTCATACAAAATACTATCTCCATTAAAGAAAGTTCTAAAGTCCTATAGACTTCTTGGAGGTAGGGCTTAATCTTTAATGTCTTCCTGTTTCTTCTCTGTAAATTGTAGTCATTCACTTCTGCACAATCAAGCATAGAAAATAATATGTTTCATTCGCATGAGAATAGGAAGTGTAGTAAAACAAGATAGCAGTGGAGAATGTGACTGCAAGACTGGGTTTCTACAATCTATTTAATTTTGCTTAAATTTCTCTCTGGATCCACAACAAGTTTATGGATACTGCAGAGAAAAATTATGAAGTAATTGGCATTCCAGAAATCATACTGTAGACTCTGGAGGAAAGCATGCAAGCAAATTAAGTTATGCATATTTCATTTCATTAGTGGTTAGAAATTATGTTGATCAGAATATAAACCACAACTAAAAGTTGACTATTTTTGTCTCAAGGGAAGCAAAATATTTAAGTTGAAGCAGTTAAATTATAAAAATTAAACTTAGTTAACTCTAGGCTGCTTTTCCTAGAAGAGGCTCACCTACATAACCCATATTCACCAAAAATTGTATTTCTGAAAAAAAGGTAAGTGTTTTGAGAAAGATTTTTTTTGTTTTGATGTGGTATGAGTCATGTAAACGTTTTGAGGTTATGTCAAAACATGAGCTGAGTAAGAATGAAACCAGAAAACATTGTGTAATGTTTCTATTATATCTTTTGGTGTTATTTGGAATTTAAGTTTTATTTATTATGACCTCCATTTTTAACTTTTTGTTTTCAAATTTAATTTTTAGATCCCTTTGCCGATTGCAGACAGAAGTTGCTGGGTACTGTTAACTTCTGAAATTGCCTCTTCTTCGGTAAGGATATTTTGAGAAAGAGGTTTCAGATCAACTTCAGTGGTTTGATAGACCCAAGGACAGATTAAGATGCTCCAACAAGTCCCTGGATAACTGAGGCACTTCCATGTGTTCTAGCAAAAATCTAAGAGAAGGAAGGAGATTCAGAATTAACTGATCCTGTAAACACAAACCATTTTTCATGTTCTAGTTTTGTCTTTGGCTGAGAAGAATGTATCAGGAGAAGACAAAGATAGAACAGTGTGCCAGTGCCTGCCAACCATATCGGCTGAGAAGAATGTATCAGGAGAAGACGAAGATAGAACAGTGTGCCAGTGCCTGTCAACCATATAGTACTTCATCAGTTTTCCCTGGTTTTCCATACACACACTCCAAGAAGGTCATGTCTGCAAACCCTGTACCAGGAAGTCAAGACTTACTTATAATAAATGTTGTTTTTGTGAAGCAAACATTCTGACTTAAATTAGGGCTGCTGATTTTACACTGTGCTATTTCTGCTGAGTATAAATTTCACATGGAAATGTCCCAGGAAATAAGAATTTCACAAAGCATTTTACTTGCAATGTTTTACTCCATCTTCTCCTTATATCTGGCTCATAGACTTTTCATATTCTTCTGTAGCATTGGCTGGCTCAAGGTTTATAGTGAGAGAGAGTGCATTCATATTTCTAAAAAAATAATTTCATATTCTACCAGAAATTGCAAATTGTTTTCCAGCTAATGCTGCATGGAATTCTATGATTCAAAACATACAAGTGCAGAGAAATGAAAATTTTTTTTAATGTCAAACTAGCAGGAGGCAGTTAAAAATAGAGAAAAAAATTCAAAACATACAAGTGCAGAGAAATGACAATTTTTTTTTATGTCAAACTAGCAGGAGACAGTTAAAAGATAGAGAAAAAACCCTGAAGGTAAAAGAGAGAAAATTATAAATATGTAATTTAATTCTCTCAAAATTTCAGCAGCTCTACATTGGCAAGTGCCCTCTATGGTTTGGAAATGAAATATTTAGTTAATCCAATAGGATTTTCTCCTCAGGCCAAGTGTTCAAAAGAAAAGCACAGCATGCAAGCCTGGTCATGTACTTACATTCTGGCATGATCAGGATGTGGGTTTGCTAGTCATCCTTGCACCTCCATGATCCCTCACCAGTGCTGATGTTGGTGCTCCCAGTAATATGAACTGGCTCAGCCTTCTGAAAGTTGTCACACATATTGTGATGTTGAATTATTGTGGCAATTTATCAGCATCTGGCTTGTTTACAGGAACAACTCATTGAGAAAGCATGAAGCAGGACCAAACGGGATGAACGTCTGGCAGTGAAGGAACAGGAGCAGTATGGTAGGCTATTGATTCCACTTTCTATTCCTTTTTAACCTGTCATCCTAAATTTCATTACTATCTGTGCATTTAACCATGACCTCCAAAGCTGTAGCTTTTCAATGAACTTACTTTTGTTCCTTTGTTTTTGCACAAGAAACAGATGATGGTATACTTTTGTTCCATTTTTTTCTCATGGAGCCTGTGTAGTAAAAGTGATTCTACGTAAGTTGGAAACAAGAAACCAACAAGCACACTCATGGAGCTATCTACAGTGTGTTTCTTTTTCAAAAAACTTATGAATTATAGCCTCTGTGGTACAGGTCACATGTTTACTACTACCTATTGCTACAAATGTTAGCAGAAACTTTGCAATTCAGCCTTTTTAGAGAGCTTCATCCATAATAATGCAACGTGAGCTTCAAAAACCTGCCTGGCTACATCAGGGGTTTACAAGAGAGTAGGGAAGGTATGCTGTGCTCTGTTATGTAGATGTTTTTAAATATTAATAGAAAGAAGTTATCTCTCAACTCTTTACCCAATCAGTTTCTCTCCTTCTAAAATATGTTGTACATAGAAGCCTAATCTATTTGCAATGTAGTATGATAAATGTATGGCAGCTGGAAATTGTATTTGTGTATCAGTTACTAGTTAAAATCGCTACCCCTGCACAGTAAAGTAGTTGCAGCAATTAGTTATTCAGGGTCAAAATGAGTTTCAGTTCCAAACAAGTAATGGATTCTTGAGAATAAACAAAATGAGTTCAGGCCAATAATGCTGGAAATGCTTTCTGTGGTGAAACAGCATACATTATCTTTGGAAGAGAAGCATTTTGCCCTGAGCTCCCTACCTGCCAGGGAAAATAATGTAAGTAACTTCATCTAATACTCCTGGTCTCAAACAGACCAAACAAATGCAGAATTCTCTTCACTGGAACTGGTTCATTTTCTTCCCTCATAGCAATTTCGACACTTCATCTCTCAGGCTGTGGACTGCTCTCCAGCTTGTTTGTGACAAATTCATCTTTGAGTTCCTCTGTTTAGTCATCTGATGAATTAGTTTCACCAGAACTCAAGTGAAACTTACCCATTACCATTCTGATTCTAAATAGGAGGGGGGGAAAACAGTCTGATTCTGTGTCCTCTGTGGTGACCTCAGGATCTACAGATTCACTTCCTTAATGACTATCTTTACTTCACTGTCTCATCCTTGACCATCAGACACCCTGCCTCAAAGTGTAAAAATTGTTGTAGGTGTGGAATGGTCAAATATGAAAAATAATAATGTAATTTCATTTCAGCCTGGCACAAAGAGAAGATGAAAGTAAAAACAACGCTTTACTAGATAAGGAAGAACTGATTGCACGTAGAGAGGCCCCAGTCCTCAACTAACAAATGTTCTATCTGAACCCACATCATTTAGAACAGGAAACACAGAAAAATCTGTTTCCTCCAGATCATGTTGACGTAATGGTATACAAGGTAATTAATATTCTGGATTTCAAACTGGCCTGCTGGAATCCTCAAAGGCAAAATGAGATGGGAAAGCAAACAAAACACTTCCTTTCTTTTCCAGAGAAAGATAAATAGGAACAGCTAAGCAAGCTCTGACAAGCTTTAAAATCTGATATGAAATTGGATTGTATTATATCACCTAAAGAGGATGCCAGAGTCATCAAATTGATAAAAGTTGGTTGTTCCACTAAATAAACCTCTGTTTTATGAGAAAAAGACTAATAGTTGGTGACCAGAAACTCTTTTAATCCAGAACTGAAATGCAGTGTATCAGACCAAAAGCTGCTGGTTTAAAATGCCTAACCATTTGCTAGGTAGTAGGGGAAGCAAATCAAATCATCTCTCAAAGCAATAGTTTTTTGAACCATTTAGTTAGGAAATAACTCTCAGAGGTGTTAAATCTGCAGGAATATAGTGGAACAGGTCTCTGAATGGTGGAGACTGATTACTTTGGTGTCATATGCAACTTTAGCTTAAAAAGCAAACAAATGTGCTTGAAGTTTACTATGCTTTTCCCTGTCCTTTCCCTAATTTGATTAAGTAGATGAAGAGAAAGAGCAAGAGAGAAAGTGCTTTCTCTCTGCACACAGAGGTGTCTGTCAATATGCAGTGGGCTGAAGCTGATGGCACTTGTGATGAATTGAATGAATTTGTAATTTTAGTATATCTACCAACTTCTGCTATCAGCAATGATACAATATTCTAATGGACTTTACAGCTGTTCCTTTAATCAAAAGTGTCATGTATGGCAAGAGGTTTGTGTTTTACCAGCTTCAAGTTTTTGCCCTTTCTTTGGCCACTAAGTGAGGGGGTGGTACACGATGTAAAAAAAAAAATAATTAAAAAATACACTGATCTCCACTAGATTTAATGAGTACAGCTTTAAAACTAATTTTATACAAATTTATAACTCTGTTTCATTTTTTTATATGTGAGTAGAGTTATGTATCCAGCCAGAGATATGCAAAATCCTCCAATCTGCCAAAGAATACAAGTTATACAAGCAGGCATGTCACAGGCTGACTTAGTGACTCAAGTCTTGGCAGCTACCCTATAAACAAAGCTACTGAATTGGTTTGAATCTGTCTCATCATAGAACTTTTTATGCATCTCACTTTCAAAGATATGCTTTAAAGGATTACTAGAGAGTGAAAATTCGATCAAAATGCATGAATTACTAATGAGGTGAAAAATTAGAGTAGGCTTTAGAAAACCAATTATAATAGTTGTATTTCAGTCTCTGAGGTTTAATCAGACACGAATACATGCTTAATTGAAAGCAAAGATTTGCAAATCAAAATGCATTCTCTTTCTATATTGCTGAAATTTGCATTTCTGCTTTGGCAGTCAGACTGCAGCTCCTGTGCCAAACACCACTGTCAGAGCTTCTATCACAAAACCTGACTTTGATTATTGGGCACATATTGATGATCCAGTAGTCTAAGTTACTTTGCAGGTGATTAGAGGCTTGTTCATATATTCTGAGTGATTTAAATATACAAAAAAATAACAGAATACAAGAAAAAAATGAAAGTAAATAATTAGAAACCAGTAACTATGATTCTGCAGGTCAGAACTTTCCTCAAAGTTCTAATGCTATAGAGGCAGCCAAATTACAAGAGGGGGTAGTCATGCTGCTTATTAACAGTTATTTGCCAGCTTACAGAAGTGTAAAATGTATTTATACTCCGGAGTTTGATAGCAGTGAATGTTAAACATTAATATTTGTTAAGGATATCTCTGCTAGCATCAAATTACCTAAATAATTGCTAGCAAGTCTCCCTAAGAAAATTCCTATGAATATTGAACTTTTAGAATTATTACTATACTATAATGCTACAGTCTTTATTGGTAGATTTGTGCTAATCTGTACCTGTGACTATAAAGTTTCATCTCATGACAGCTTTCTTTCTCTTTTCATTTCTTCTGGAATGTTGTTTTTGGATTTCCAGAACTGAGGACTTGATCACCTCTGCCTGGACAGGAGCAAAGGAGTATTTATGGTCAATTTGATTTGACATTGGCATTTAATTTAGAAATGGAATTGTGCATATTTTCAACTACCATTAGCAAATCTTCATGATTTGTCACATGCTCTGGAGCAGCATTTACTGCTAGTGCATGTAATTTAACAATTTCTTCTGCATTTTCTTCAGAACCATGCAGCTCAGAAGCTATGGCCCAATACATTTAGAGAAGAACTGTCGTCTTATGGTACAGGCCAAAAATTACTTTTAACTGCATGTTTCTCTGAATATCCAGAAATTAAGGGAAACTGGAGGCAAAGAGCTAACAAACTTGGACAGCTGACACAGCCTGCTTTTCTCCAGAAGGTGGAGAGCAATGTCATACAGGAGGGGGGTGTTGGAGTGAGGGAGAAAATTTCTGTTCATTTCTTTGCAGGTTTCTCACCTTCCCTGACTACAAGTGCTGTCCAAAATGCTTAGTCTTCACAGGAAGGTTAGGCAAAGAAGGACCATTCCATGCCTTCAGGATCTATATGCAGTTAATGTCTCACTGCTGTATGCTATCTTATTACTTTTTGTCTATAGCACAGAGACCTGAATACAGATTCAGCTGACTCGTGGGCTGGTTTCAACCTCACTGAAGTTGGTGGCATCTACGTGTTTCCTGAAGCTGAGTGTGCATTTTCAAATACTGCTTTACATACAGACGTTTCCACGAAATGATGAATGTTTCAGTTCTGAAGTTCCATTTAATTTGAGAACAAAAATGTTGCGTTGTAAATGCAGCACCAAGGCTTGACATTTACAGAAATTAAGCACATTTAGTTTATTTAAATGACTATAATTACTTTTCAAGCTATTGCTAATTGAAAATGCCATTAACCAAGTCTAATATCATTTTAGTCGCTATGCCTGTTGAACAGACCCACAGATTTTTGTTGGCACCCTGCAGTATTTTGATTTATGCTACCAATGGATTTTCATGGTCAGATGTTTTAAGAACCTCTCACTGGAAATGAAATTTGAATTTCATTCCAGTGTGTAGAGTGTTTACTGAACCATTTTTCTTCTTAAGCTGTATAAATAATTTTATTTCCAACAGAATGGTGTGGTGACAAATTGAGGGAAAATTAGTAGCCAATAGTAACCTTAATATTTATACCAATATTTATACAGACTCTTTGTTGTACATGAAATTGAACCATACTCTTTCAGCCAGAGTTTGCACCATGTACATGTCATAGACACATATCTGTACTGCAAGAAATAGCTGCTTATCTTCCGTTCAGTTTAGCAGCACAAGATTTGCATTTTATGGAATTTTTTTACAATTTTATTTAATGGTTGACATATTAGACACAATGTGGAATGGCAAGGAGTAATGAAGCTACTCAGATGGTATGTTTGATGATTTTTCAAGGTGGGCCTCTTGATCACGTTTTTGGGTTTGGCCACACTAGCATAATCGTTCTTTTTAAGCAGAACCTACTATTGTATTCAGTGAACAGTTCTGTTCAATAAATGCAATGGCAGTGTGTGTTCTTTTATGCTTTTTCTTCTCATTATTTTTTGGATGGGTAGCTTTGAAAGGGAAGTTGGATTTTTGGGGTTTTTTTTTGTTGTTTCCTTTTGTTTTCCCCTTTTACAAGTAAAAATTAATAATACTAGCAGCTTAAAAAACAGAAGGAGGAAAACTCATATGAAAAAAAGTAAATACGTCCTGCCACGGAGAAGGACTAAATGATCTTAAAGGTCTTTTCCAAACCTAAGTGATTCCATGACTCTAAATACTCTCTCTTGAAATATTTGGGAAGTGTGCAGTGCAAAGCATCACAAGCATTTCAGTAACTGTGATTATGTATGGTAATGTATAAAATAATATAACAGAAATTATAACAGATAATGCAATAGATTTGCCTCAGCAGGTGGAATTTTAGGATACTTAATATGTCAAAGATTGCACATTAGCTAATGTATGAGTGTTTAAATGAAAGAACAAATTCAATTTTGATATCCTTGAAGAAGAAAAATGAAATGGCAAATTAGACCTAGACTAGGTAAAACCTGCTCAATAAAATGTATATATATATGTAATAAAATGCTATCTGCATTTTCTCTAGCCTTATATTAATATGTACCAGGTATAGTAACTCTTAAACCAAAGCAGCAGCAAGAGGTTTTGATAAATGTTAGCTAATTTGTAAGCATTGCTGAGGGCAGTGTATTTAAACAGATTTACAAATGCAGAGAAGGATAAAAGCTCCACTGGTAAGTTACTCCAGAAGTAAAGGAACACTCTATTTGAAGTGAAATTGCCAGAAAGATTTTTTACAAGAAAGCTGATATGCTTTTGTAAGCATGGTTCCAGAATAAGTAGCAGAGAATTCAGTATTCTTTGCCCATCTCTGTGTCTTTCTTGAGATCTGCACAGTTCATATTTATGTGAAGTGAGCTGCTTGTAGTGTTAATTGCAGAAATATGTCTCCAAGGTACAAATGCTGCTCAAGATTCTGAAGTGTTAGTCATTAATGTAAATAGGATTGGTTAGATGAGCTAAAATACAACTATTTTTTCTGAAAAGTTTTAAATTCTTATGTTCCCAAAATATCTTCATTTCCTCTTTTGTGGGTTTTGTTTGCAGCTGTGGGAAAGTGCACTCAAAGTTGTCTTCGTGCCTTTTATTTTTTTTCTGAGAGCAAGCAGAAGTGTGCTTTTTCTCATGTCCTATAGTAAAGAGTTCAAAGCTGTGTAACAGAGCTTGATTTCCTATTCTTTTTTCTTTACTTTCTCAAGGTTGCAGCTGCTGAGGAAAGCTCACATCGCACAGAGGAAAATGCTGCTGAGACCTTGAGCCATTTCTGTGGTGTGGAGCATCATGTGAACTAATATATTGGCCTTACAGTTTGTCTGAATCAGTGAAATGAGTGATGTCTTAAGCAACTATGTTCCCAGTGACAGCTGAAGAGGCACAGCTGTGTTTTGGTGTAGCTGGAGTGTAGTTCACTTCTGAAATGCTTGTGTTTAAGGTAGTCCAACAGGAAGATGCAGAGAAGGAGGCGGCAGGGTCAGGGTGACCTCTGCAGTGGTAATAATCTCTGTAAGGTTTGCCCAGCAGATGCCAGCAGTGAATTATCACAGAGCATGTGAAAAATAAATGAAGCTGAATATAAAACTGTGGCAAATGCTTCACTGCTTAAAGAATGGTTACTTGAAATAGATTACTTTTTTCACTAAGATTATTTTTACTGTGAACATCTTGATTTACCGTCTGAATCCCTGAGAATAGTGTGTTACACTGCCTCTATACAAGTCATAAAACATTCAGATTTAAATTTGGGCCACAGTTCACAGTAATGGCCTTACTTGTATACAAAGGGGTTATTTATTTTAAAGATGTTTCAGGTTTAGCCTCTTTGTGTTTTATATATTTTTACCTGACATGTTCTCTTCCTATTTACTATCTCCTTCAGAGTCAGAGCATAACTCTTCTTATTTACTGTCCCTCTCAGTTTGAATTTCAAATTTGACCTGACATGAAGCTGTTCCTTTCTGTACTGGAGGGGTGAAAAAATCCAAGTCATATGGTATTATCCTTCACTTTCATTGAACCATCTGGACTTCTGGAGCTGGAGCTGAAAACTGTCAACATCTCTTGACGCAAAGCAAATAGACTTAGCTAAAAGGGAAGTTCAAGCTGGAGAATCATCCTGTAGAAAGTTTAGAGCAGTTTGACACTGGAGGAAGGAAATCATTATCTGTGAGAAGAGCTTCATCCTGCCCCAAAGCCATAGCATTAGATATCGAACGCTGTTTCTTTAAAGATTAGTCTCATATTCAAGAGTTCAGTGGAAACCAGATTTTTGGTTTTATTAAAGTTTATTTTTGGTTTACTGTTTGCAAAGCTTATGTTCCAAACAAGAGGAAAAGATCTAGTCTTTCATATCAGGACTTCCTGTATTTAAGGAAACTACACAGAGGGCTTGTTATTGCACACCTCATCCCCTCAGTAATACAACTGATACACATATGATTTGATGATACTCATAGTACAAGTTAATTCCAGGTCCTTCTGAACTCTACTGAATGTAATGTGTTATCCACATAATTTTATTGGTGACTGTAGTTATGTGCCTTTTAAATGCCTTGAATCAAGGCATTAAATAATACAAATAAAGGACCACTGTCATGTAACAGTGTTTGGAATGCCTTATGATTTGGACTTTTGTGTAGGATCATAAGCATTGAAAATATGGAGTTCACTAGTAATATTTATTTTTTACACTTAAAAGAATCTCATTTGAAATTTTAAGGACGACTGAAAAGTAAACTTGTATCACATGGGACTGAGTGTTTATTGCAAATAATGAACATGATATGAGCCTAGACTATTACCTGTTATTTTATGTTCTTGGCAATTAGTGTATCTCATTTAA
>NW_008659780.1:7797-25930 GCF_000695815.1 Acanthisitta chloris | reverse complement strand
CCCTACAAAACCGGAACAGTTGTCTTAAAAATGGTCTCCCAGGCAAAATAAATTAAGTTTTGGAATTATCTCAAGACTTTTAACTGAAGTTTCAAAACAATCTTTGTGCAAAAATGAAACTCCCTTTCTCCTGTTTCACCTACTGCTTTTCTGGGTGTTTCTCCCTGTAAATCAAACATATGCTCTTTTTCTTTCTAACTGGAAGAATTCCAGAGTTTGGGGGGGAAGTCTTACAGGAAACCCTTCCAAAACATATTTAGGACTTGTTCTTCCTGTGTAGATAAAACCCTCAGATGTGTTTAAATACAGACTAACTGAAACTGAAAAACTGTAATATTTGGGTTTGGGGAATGTTTTTATTAAAAGGTAGAAATTTGACGGCTATGTTTCCCATTATAATTTGCATCAAGGATTTTGCTTCATTGTTCTCGCATCTTTCAGTGAATTCCAGATGTGCTAATAATTTGAGATTTATCTTAGTTGAAATGTTTATTTGATCAAATGAGCATGTATTGCATTCTGAGACTTCCTTATCAGATTATCAGATGGAAGTCTGTGCGGTATATGTCTTTCATGAAGTTTTGTGTCTGGCTTTGATTTGAAAACATCTGTCTTTTGAGTTACCAAAATAATCCAGAAAAAAATATATACATACAAGAAAGATATGACTTTAATTTTTTCCCAGATATAGCCTTAGATTTTCCAGGTGTCCTGGAGTCTAATTGTATATTTTATGAATCAAATTTTGTCCTGTGCGACTATTGATATACCACATAAACGGAATCCACTCTTAGAATTCTGCAAATTCATAGAATTAGAATTTGTACAAGTGCAATATCACAAGTTAACTGTGCAATGTCTAACGTGATTGGCTCTAATTAACTTTACATTTCTTTCTGTTTTTCTTCCTCCAGGGAGTTTATATTGGAATTCTGGCCTTTTGTTGCTAACATTCTTAAATTATGTATTATTTGACCAATCCCTTGGGAAAGTCAACTTGCCCTGTTTAGCACATATTTCTTTTGGGACAGCAAGGAGCAGAGATGAACAAAAGTAGTCAAGACAGCAATATATCATCAGCATTTACAATATTCCCATAATTATTTGAAGTGTGTTACTAAGAGAAGCTGCTGAGTTACTTTCTCAGTGTGGTGTTTTCTACATACATATTTTGCATATACTATCATTATTATTAAACTTTCCCTTGTTTATAAACTACATTGAAATGCTGCTTAACAAGGAGACACACAGAGGCAGATGAATATCAGCATTAGGACCTAACACATGCTGACTTTATGTTTTCATCACATCTTTTGCACTATGTCAGGTATTAGGAAATGCTCTGATTTTAATGAGACAAAAGAAGAAATTAATACAATCAAATCAGACAGTAGCTGTTAGTCCAGAGAGATATACAGATGCTGCCAGGGATGCTAAAGCTGTGGCTAGCATCATGTGTGCATTCAAAATGGGCTTTAAAGATAGTGTTAATATAGCCACAAATGGAGACAGTGAATAATTCAAAGTGTGTCTGTTTCTTTTCTTCTCCTCACAGCCTTATTACTCCCTGACTTCCACAGAAGGTAAATGCCAGTGTCTCCACTCTTTCAGTTATGATGCTGAAAAAAAACATCAGTGAAATTAAAGACTACTCCTAAGGAGAGTAAATGGTAACTATCTCCAGCTTTCCCCGGAGTTATTGAGTCTTCTTATGACTAGAGCCTAATTAAATTACCATGTAAAAAATTATTTTTGTCAGGCATGTAACCTGTGGAGCACCAAGATTTGTTGCATAGGCGTAGCTGGGGCTGACCTGGATTCAGCACGTTCAGTGGCACACAGGAAATAGGAAGCTTGATTTTTATTTTCATTGCCACTATACGGCATGATATATCTGAGAATATGTATCATGAAACCAAAATGGACATGTATATAATATTAAACCCCCCAGATTGTTCATGATTGAATTGAGATTTTCATCAATCAAGGCAAGAAATTAGATTTAAAGGTTTAGAAAATAAGATTTAATGAGTAAGCAAACATTTCAATCAATGCCAAAATATTCATCCTTGTATATACAGAGAAAGAAAATTCACATATATATATATATATATCTATAAAAGAAAACAAAAATATTTCTGAATTATTTTATAAATAGCTAAAATCCAAGAAGATAAAAACTTGTACTTTCTTTTGTGATAAAGAAACATATTGGAAAACATATTCAGTTGCATGCATATATGAGGAAAGAGAATTTTGCCTCTTGTTCTATTTTACATTTCATATGAAAAAGTAAATTCTTAACTCCTTCTGGCTGTATTTGTGGCCTACCCTCCTGAACTGAATTCCTGGTCTGATGGATTCAAGCTGTAAATAAGTAGGCACAACAGTGAAAAGAATTGTGACAAAGTCAGGTCCACCAAAATATGCTTTGAGTATGTACATCAGAACCACCTGAATGAAAAAAGTGGCCCCTATTACTAAATAATCAAAAGAACTTTTCAGAGCAGTGTGCTTATTTTACTGAATACATACTGTTAATAGTGTTTATAGAATCAGAATACAGTGGCAGCATCTTCCCACAGCAGATTTTCTTGCCCATCTCTTTGTTATTAGGAAGCAAATGTTTGAACACTGTCTCTGCTCTAGATAAAATGCTTTTTTTTCCCCAGAATTACTCTTTTCAAATATTTTTCTATTTAAGAAAAGCCAAAGGTAATTAGCACAAAACAAGTATTTATCTCTTTGATGATGTAAAAGACGTTTGGCCATATTGCTGAAAATGAATTCCTTGGGATGCTGTAATCTTCATAACTTCTCCATTTAAAGTGTCATCTTCAATTATTGTTATCAGTCCTTCAGCAATTATTGATGGGCTGAAAAAAAAAAGTTATTTCAGATTCATGATATAATATAACGTGAAAAGGACAAGTAAAGAAACTCATTGTAAATCTGTATGTCCTGAAAATTAAACAAATTGGTATTTGAGCAAATTTATTTGGAGGAAAAGCCAAGGTGGTATAAGTGTTTCAGCAGAAATATTCAGGACATACAGTGTAAAGTGGCTACTTTACAAATCACCATTTGTTTGCTCTAGTTTCTGATAAATCCCTGTGGACATCCAGCTGCCACGGGGCTTCCTATCAAAGCTTTCTCTGTCAGGGAAATGGACAGAAGTAATCTTTACACAATCCTCTGCAGCCCTTTGCTGTTGACTTATCCTGTTTCTGTAGCAGAACTGACATACAATTTAGCGTAAGGATAATTTCGGCACATGCAGTTTGCTGTGGCCAACAGGTGCAATATGTTTTACATGTGGAAAAGTATGGGTGAAAAAACACAGTCCTACAATTTCCTTTGTGCAGAAGCATCTGAGCAGTTAATTGTTAGAAACTAAGAAAGCGTTGAAAAAAATATTACTTTATGCTTGTCTTGTTCTCACAGTGTGTCCAAGCTGTCTGCTTTTGGCCTTTGTCAGCAATACTGTAATGGGCTAGGCAACTCTTTGATCCACAGTGGTTGCTACTGTCCTCTTATGAACTTAGTCCAGTATTGTGAGTTCTTGGTCTGATTTCTGTCTTGGTTCATTTGAAAATTTTGTGAAAATTCAATACAAATTATATATATCCTGTATCTCACATCAAGTCTGGTTAAACAAATTTATGAGGAAACACCAAGGACTATTAAAAACTAAACTGACTATACTTAACCTGGAAATTTGACTTGCACTTTGCTGGGAAATGGGAATGAATAAAGGGATACATCACTGTGCAGGTGGTGCTCTTAAAATAGCCTTAAATATAAGCCATTTTTTCTTTTTATATACAATAACACTTTTGATAGGCTTTTATCTGAGGCAGCACTTCCTTTTGATTTTAACTGTGCTGAAAGTGCTATTGTGTATCTTTGCTCTTCATTAACAAAGGGCAAAACCCCACTGTGTTTGACCTGACTTACTCCATCACGCCGTAAAACTGCATCATATTTTTTATCTCATCCTTATATGAAAAATATTGTCCCATGTTCTCTTCTTTATCTATTGACTGAAGAATTGGTGTGTTGACAAATCCTGGACAAATTGTGTTGAGTCTCACACCGTAGTTTTCCATATTAGCCGCTAACTAGAAAAGAGAAAGGGTTAGGCATTGGTCAGCAACCTTTTAAGACAGTATTATGTAAGTAAATTTTCAAAGAATGAGATTTACCACTAAATACTTTCCAGCCTTGCTTAGTAAGCAAATTTTACTACTTGATCGTTTTGTTTCAACAACTAATTTGAAGCATATTTTCTCTAGTAATCATACTAGATTACTAGAAAAAAACACTATTTGTTTTATTGGGAGAACAGTTCTACATTAAATCAACACTTATTTCCCTGCAGCTGTTTTCTTCTAATAATTTTTTTTAATTAGCGATCTTAGCATATCATGAACAGCACTCTAGGGTGATGATATAACTCTCCTAAGCAAAACCAAGAAAAAAATCTTCCAGATGTTTGCTTCCAATATAAGAAGTTTTTATTAAATGAAAACTCTGAAATGAAACATTTAGCTCTAAAATTGTATTTACCTTTGTAACATGAACAGAAATAGGATCTAGTCTCTACCCCTAGATCTGTAACACTAAACCTTTCCAGCCACTCTGTTGTCCCTGCCAAGGTATGAATCTCTCACTGAGCATCTCCACAAGGAAAGTCCCTGTGAATACCAGGGAAGAGGCAGGAGGTTTTTCAGGGACATGATGTTCAGTTTCATCATGTTCAGGAACATGATGAAAGCAAGAAGCACAAGTTGTTCTGGGAGAGGTAGGACCCCTCCTCTGTGGTTCTAGGAAAGTGTGTATGTAGCAAAGAAGTCTGGTCAGCATCCAGGCATGTTTTGAATGCTGGATGAACTTTCTTAGCAGTAGCACAGAACTTGTGAACTATATAATGCATATGCAAGAATAACCATAACTTGAACATTGAGCTCTATTTCTTTTGACACTTAACAGGAATCCTTTTGAGTCTTATGTAAGTCATGTGTCATTATCATGGTATGGTAGCCTGCCCTTTTGGTTTAGGGGAGAAAAGAAACTGATGTCCCAGATGTTAGGTATCATACCTGCCTAAAATTAGGCTGTATTGCCTTTCCTGATAAATACTGTGATTCACTATGTTTGTTATTCTATTTCTCTATATTCTCATGTTCCATAAAGACAGCATTTCCTCTAATTTATATTTGCATTTAGATGGTGATGTTAATATTAGAATGACAAAATAAAAATAGAAACCTAGGTGTCAGGTTCACGACATGTCTAGTATGGTATATGCAACACTTATCCATACTATTCTCTTTAGGTTAATATAAACAAGAAGTTATTTGTGTGGGGATGGGGGCATAAAATACGGATCAGGAAATCAGATTGGAAATATTAAATGAGTAGACTGTCTTTAACCTTAATCTATGAAAGTGTAATCATATTTGCTCCCTCCAAGTTATTTTTATTACACAGCTTGTTCAATTTAACTAGACAGTTTTGGAGTCAGAGGCTGAGACTTACTATATGGTTGTTTTATATGTCCCATCCTGAATGTGTCATTTTGCATTTTCAGAGTATTAAGAGCTGGTGAGAATAACATTTTTGTGCTTAAGTCACTTTTATACACTTAGTGCCTATTTATCACCAAAAAAAAGTCATCAACCTGACTTACAAATAAGGAAACCAAAATGTTAAGTGACTGGGACGGCATTCGGAAAAAAGTATTTTTAACGCTTGGATTAGCATTTGGCTTTTTGGCTTCTCCCACTGTCCTTAAATTACTTTGCAACATCTTTCTTCCATGCTCCCAAAATCTCAAATGTGTCATAAACACACACATGCTGTACTTATTCCATCTTTGGATTCCCTTTGTGAAAGGAGGGAACCTCCACTGCTTAAGACACTTAATTTACTTTCAGTAGATTAGTTCCAGTTGTGTGGCTATAGAGAAGGAACATGAAAATTTTAAGCACATTCCCAAGGAGCTGCTGATACTCTTTTCAAAAACACATACTTACTGCTATTGACCGTGTGAATCCAATTACGCCATGCTTGGTAGCACAGTACACAGGTTGGAATGCAGCAGGCATGAGTCCTTTAAAATAAAAAGGTAGCTGAATAAGGTATCAAGTACTCCTATTTATGATTACCTTAAACACACATATAGGTCTTTAATAGAAAAAAATATGTGATAGATTTTCAGATATGCAATAAACTAGATCAGTAAAAATTTGAAAATTATATTTTTCAATCTGAGGTGGGTTGGGAAAAATGATATGAGATTAATAAAAACACAAGGAGACAAGAGTTATAAAGTGTCTTAAGAGGAAAAGTTGTATCTTTGAAGTATGACTTAAAAGGGAGGACAGGATCTGGAAGAAACACCCAAGAATGAGATTCTTGAGCCCTCTTCTATGAATCTGTAAAGTATTCAAAGTATATAAAGTATGTAAAATATTTTAGATAAGCTTTGATTGCTGACACACTAGCTGACATGTGAACAGGACACCAGCAATCATTTAGTGAGTTCAGGGAGGAAATGTGGGAAAAGGAGAGGCAAAATACAAGGTTACTGATAATGTTGTGAACCTTTAGGGTGGGAGTGGAAAAGCACAAAATTGCTATTTTTTATCATAAAGAAGAGAGAACAGAGTTTTTGGAGGAAAGTTAAGAACTTAATTTTAGTAAGACTGAGTTTGATAGCAAAAAGCCACTCAAGAAGAAATGACAGACCATGAATGTATATTGATTTCTGCCCATTATACCAACAATTTCCACTATACAATTCAAGGTGAACTGTAACACATGGATGCAGTAGTTCCACCTGAAAGATAGGCCCTTGTGAATTGCAAACCTCAGCCTGTCCTAAAGTTAGAGGATAAAATCTGTCTGTGCTTGAATGTGGTATTGCAAAACTGGAGAGTGATTTTGATGCCTTAATGTTTGATTCTATTGGGAGTCATCCCAATTAATAACTCAGATATGGTTTATTTAAATTTTTTCCATATTTCATATCTTTAAATGATACTTTTCAGAAAGGCTGTGACTTATTTCAGTGGAGATGAAGATGTAAGGATTTTCTAGAAAAAATTATGTATGCCAGAGACTTGCATGGGCCCATTTTGTCTGAAACGAAAAACTTTCTAAGACAGCACAAGCCTGACAGCTTCAAGGTTTTATCTTGGTTTAAATGCTACCTTGATGATCCAGTGAAAGCAAAGCTCTTATTAGCACTATTCAGTACTGGGAAATGAAGAACTTAACCTAGTGGCTTGTTGTTCTCTTAAACTAGTATTTATTTGCTTAGCTTGGATTAATGTGTTAGGCTTCTGCTTGAGAATTCACTTTATGAAAATGGCTTTTGTGTTGTCTCCTCTGGGTTGTGATCACAACATACACTTAATATTCCTCTGTTTGTTGACTTTTAATGATCAACACCATTCTTCAGATTACTGGAAACATTGGAATATTAGCACATTAGAAATATAATGATACTAGTTTTTTAAAAACTTAAGTAGCTTTACATATTATTAAAAAAAACAATGAGGCTAGAGCTAACAGAAATAAAGTAGACAAAATCTACTGGAAAACAGAGGAGGAATTTAGATGTAATTTTATTTTTTTAAACACAGTAAGACAAATTACTTTTTACTTGAGAGGGAAGAGAAACAAAGTCAAGAAATAAACAAAGGAAGGGCACAGCTCACAATAATGAAGAGGAATAAGGTTCAAAGACTTACTTAAATGTCAAAAGACAGTAAGAATAACTAGGGAGGAAGGGAGGAACAAAACACTTTTTTAAAAACCAGTTCTTTTCTAATTGAAATGATTATTTTTGCTAAAGTGGTGAACCAAGAAAAAAATCAACTGACTCAGCCGCTGCCAAAGCAGCTATGACTAGTCCTAGCAACCCTCACACAAACCAGTGACAGTCCTGTCTCATTTTTGTTCAGTACTTGGGACCATGGTGTGGACTTCCCAGCTCTGAGCTACTTCCCTGGCCTGGGAAGAGCTGAATCTCTGTTACTGGGGCATCCCAGGGACTCTGTTAGCAAGTATTTTGGAGTGATCCAGTTGTGATATTGAGCCTGCTCTGCCTAAGTATTTATTGAATCTGTGAGCAAAGATGAATTCATAGTATTTTAGGGCATTAATTTTTAGAAAACCTGGATTCTATTTGCTGCTCCCATGAATATTTAATTCTGTTATGCAAAGTGGAAGACCAGCAAAACAAACTGGAGGATATTAGGCACAATATAATGGAGGGAGGAAAGGGAGTGTGTTCAAATGGATGGTGATGGGTCAGTGTGTTTCTGTAAAGTGATATATGTGGGTTTTAATCTCTCTTAGTGAAGGGGGCAGCTATGGCTAGATTCTTCTCTCTCTGGATGTTGCTGCATCGCTGAGCATGAAAGGGGATGGGGAACCTTCTTCCTCACCTCATAATCTTGATTTTCATCAAGAACTAGCTGGTGAATAGCAAATGATTTCATGATGACTCAAGATGATCTCTGGTTTACCAAAACCAGTTCAAGCAGACCAACAGTAATCCTGTGCTCCAGGGTTAACTGCTCTTTATTATTCTTGGTTCTTGGCAGGCTGACAGAGCCTGTTGTTGTTAGAGTGTCAAAACCACTCTAACACTGGAGACATGGTGTCAGGCTTCTCACTACACTACATTTTTGTCATGGTCAATCAACATCTTGACAAATTAATATTGGAGGTGGAGAATTGTATCAATAAGCTTGAATTACATCAGTATACTTTGTTGAAACTGGCATTTCCTTCCAGTCCACTGAAGAACTTTGATGAAAATAAAATTAAACATTTTTCCCCAGATATGCATTCCCACTGAACACGTTACCTTCAGAGATTTGACCAAGTCTCTGTATTTGAATGAGATTTATTAGCCTTTTTAGATTTTAGTTGGACTTTGGCCCTTTTGATTTTCTCCCTGCATCGACATTCCTGTAGTCCTCCTGAGTGCCAAAACAAAGGAGACACAAAAATCCTAGCAAAAATTCTAAGCTGCGCCATTTCTATGTCATTTTTTTAATACTGAATTGAAATCTCAAGGAAATAGTTTCTAAACTTTTAAACTTTTTTCCTGTGAATTCTGCTCAGCATCCTCCTTTTTTACAACGGGGAGGGACAAGAAGCTCTTTCATGATGCTGAACTGAAGGCCCCAGTTGTACTGCCACTGCCAATTCTGCTCCCCTGTATCAGTGTGATACAGTCTACACAGCGATGTTAAGCATATGCTTAGCTTTGTTCTTCTAATATATATGAGATCAGGTTCTAAAAACGTCTGTTTGCTGTGAGGGGTACTTTAAGTGTTTCTTAGGGCAGGAGCTCTCTATGGAATGAGGACAAATCAGCTGCTTGTGGAATCTGAGTGCTTCAAGTTGAGTACAATCAAACCACAGAATCAAGTAATTAATTAGGTTGTAAAATACCTTTGACCAAACACCACCACGTCAACTAGACCATGCCACTAAGAGCCACAGTCTCCACCACCTCCCTGGGCAGTCCAAACCACCCATATGGCTGTACAACAGAAAGGTATTCAGATTCACTACACATTGAATGACCTCTCAAAAAAGTAGAATGATGGTATGCTAAAAATATTACCAGTTTTTAAGCCCTCTACTTTTACTTTTTTGTTTTGGTCTGCTAGAATCCAGACAGATACAAATTCAGTTTTATGGCATGCCCTCTTGAAAATATAAAAGCTATCAAAAGAAAAATTCATGCATATATATGAATTCCTTCTCCGCTTTACTTGCAAAAAGTGTACAGGTACCAGCCACCAAAAGGTAAAAGACAATTTAATCATATAAGTAAACTCTTAAGTTAAATTTAGTCTTGTATGCTTTCTCTGTTTCTTGTACCTATTCCATTAAACAAAATTAAGGGTAACATGTAGTTGCCTACAGAAGAAGTTTTAGAATATTTTATTCCTTGAATTTAAAATGAAGTTTATTACAATGCAAAAAACCTGCAGACACTGGAATTCTGTCATTATCTCAGTTTAGTGGCATTACTTTCTTTTGATATGAATGCACAAATCCAATAAAATTAAGTTTTATAGCTTTGAGACACAATTGAGTGCTTGCTGCATATGATCATATATTTCTCTCCCTTTCTTACTTAGTCCTGTCCTGAGGAGAAACTAAAGAAAAGGAAGACTCAGTACTGGAAAGACAGGGTGGATGCTCTGGCTTTGATCCAGCTGAATGAATACTTTAAAAATCCACTTCATAGGAAGCATTTAAGTAGTTCTGTGGGTGTTTGGAAATGCAAAACTGTAAGGCTTGATTCTGTCCCTAGTTCAAATCCTTGGCAAAATTCCCATGGTGAAGAACTGGCAACTAATTAATGTGTAAAGTAAATATTACTGAATGTTACTTAAGTACTAAATACAACTCTTTTTGTTGCTCATCAAGGCAGGAATATTTGCTGTCTGCAGAGTGTATCTGATAAAATCTTACACACAACTTGGACAGGGGGGATCAAAACCAGTCAAAAGTTTAATGATCAACAGAAGCTGGCTCTAAGAAAAGAAAACACTCAAAGGGAATGTTAAGCAAGCCAATGGCTGTTTTCCTTTCATATATGGAATAAACTGTGGGACTTAGACCTTCAGACTGGAAAGGAGAATTAGAGTCACAAAGCATAAATAGTAGTAAACAAATAAGCAATAAAAATTAGCATATGTTAGCTTTTACAGTGTGTTTTTCCTTATGACCTTGGAAACAATTGTTAAATAGAAGCCATGTAAATACAAATAAACCAAAGAGCACTTTGTTTTTGACAGATACCCATAATCATTATGGCCCAATGTTAATGTCAAAAAATAAATAAATGCAAATTTAAATCAAATAATTAAAACACTTATAAACTCTTAAGAAACAGAACAGCCAAGCTTTTAGATCTTAAAACCAAAATGATTTTGTGTTCATTTGAGACTAATTAGAAAAGGAATCAAACTACTTGCTACCTCTGCCCTTTCTTAAGCACTGCATGGGCATCACTGCTTCTGTGAAAACGTTTAATCTTTTACTTGTGCTGATGAACTCTTGTACTGCAAAAGCAGATTCCTTCAGGTTAATTTGATCCCAATACAATGTCCATTTAAGCTGGTAGAAATAAACTTACTGGTACAAGTAGGCAATGTGTTAGGCAGCATTACAACTGCTGACTTAAAGAAACATGGAAACTTTTAATAAAGAATTCCTCACCTGTATGAGGTATGTGCAAGCATTATGATAGATCCTCAAGATCCACATACATTATGTCAATAGGGTGAAATAGACTTTTTATCACAAAAGCGAAGGTTTACAGGAGAACTTAACAGTAGTCAGGATATCCACACCTTTCCACAATCAGGAACTATGACCAGTACTGTCTTAACTGGCTTTTCATTGTTTAAGCACATAGAAATAGCCTGTAATAAAATTACTATCACATTTGGTATTCTGCACAGATACCAACGAAAGCTCTGACACTCCAAGTGTAAGCTAGCATGTATTTTTTTTTTCTCAGACAGTATGACAGTAGCAAGAGAGAACAAAATATTCAAAGAAAGAAAGAGAGAATGCAAGTACTTTCCCATGAATTTTTGAGGAAGGTTATCAGGTGACATCACTCTCCATATAAAGGTTCCCCTTCACCTGTGCTTTTCTGCTGTGAGTCCAGTCACCACAGTATTGAGTTTACCTACAGGAAATGGTGCATAATTCTGCTTCACAACTGAGCAGCAATAACCCTGACTGACTTAGAATCCATATAACTCTATTTTTATGTCAAGAAATTGAAATACAGCTATTGCATAGATAAGTAGTGAGAAAAGAAAGTGCTTGCTTAAGCTCAGTGAAATATGAGTGTTAATTTTAGGGCTTCTCAAGCACAGGTAGGCTAGATCTGAAAGGAGTTGGAACAGAGAGAGGGTGTGTGACAATCTTCATTAATAAAGTAGATACAGTCTAGTCTAAGATATTCCTACAGCTGTGTTCCTGTGGAGCTGAATGTAGGAACTTACATCATGCTTCAGATTTTAAATATGAGATTGACAGATTAGGAAAATTACAGATTTTTTTCTATTGAACTATATTTAAAAAAAGCAAATGAAAGTTGTGGTTGTTTGATATTACTTCTGTTGCTACGATAGAAACCATGTCAAAATAGATCAAAACAGGGAAGAGCCATAAGAAAGAAGAAAAAGTATGACTGATCAGTATGATTCACTTACTTTGGAAAAAAACAGTTAGTAAAAAGTGTTTATGCAGAAATTATTCTCACCTGCCAAGGATGAGATATTAATGATTACTCCTCCATCGCCTCCATTTCCTTTTCTCATGTATTCTAGGCCGAGGTAGGTTCCTCTAATCACAGATGTCTGGTATAGGGGAAAGGAATTATTGAAGATATCCAAAGATTATTTGAAGCTATTAAAATATCTTACTGAATTACTGATGATATTCAAAATATCTTTCTTTTGTGCTCCTAAACACTGAAACGTGCTTTTACTGTAGTGCTTATAACCTGTATTGCTTTACCAGTGACCTTATTTATACTTTAAAGATTATAAACACAAAAAACACTCCACAGTATTGCAACTCAATAACTTCAGAAGCACAGCTGCACAGACAGAAGCAGTAGCAGTTGACTCATTTTTCTTAATAAGGTATTAATAATCAAACTAAAATGTTGCAATGTGAAGGAAATGAAATAAAAAGTAAATAATTTATAAATTAAATACATACTTTATCTAAAGATATAAGTGGCACATGAACTGATCCAAATCCCATCATTTTTGTTGAGACACAGTGTTCTACATTATAAAAATGTACACACTGTATCTGAAGATAATATTAACACATAAAACTGCATTTGGCTGAAGGCACAAGAAGCGTATGTTTTTTATGATTAAGTTCTGTATTTCTGGTTCCAGGATATTGAAAATTTGTATTATTTTTCTGACTGAAGTTATGGGAGTTTTACCATTCCTCTCAAATGGAAGTTAGCCCAAACAGGCAAATACAAATAAAGTAAATAAAAGCATTCTAAGAGATGTGAAATGTTGCTAACATAATATTAGTTGCAGCACTTTTTTTTAGAGGTTTTTTTTTAAAGAACGCACTTTGAGGGGAAAAAATAATTCTGAGACATGTATAATATTTTCACATCTGCACATAATTATTTCACTGAGATTTTTGACCAGAGAAGGTCTGCAGAATTGTGAATCATGAAGACAGAAACTTCCTGTATAAAAAAGCACAGTGACAAATTTGTATGTGCCTAAAACTTGATGGATAGTGGCTAGTTGAACTGAGACAAAAAAAAAAAAGAGCTTTTAAAATCCAAACATTAACTATTTTTCTGCTGTTACCTAAATTTCCAAACCAAGACTGGAATAATTTTGAGATGGGTATTGCATTTCATTTATACTAGCTGATATTTTTAGACATACATGTTATAAAACCTAAATTAAAACCTCTAATTCCATTCCAGTTAGCCTTCATGCTTGTTGGTTTTAACAGGAATCAGGTTTGGAAGAGTGCATTATTAATATCACTCATTCATTTTCCAAGTAACATGAATCTGCCCATTGACAGAGATAAAACAACCTGAGACTCCAATACCAAGTTCTGTAGTGCTGTAAGGTACACTTATTCTGAACATAAACTTTTGGCACTTCAGCTGAAATTAAATTTGGATTTAAGGGTGAGTGGTGTTTCTTAATGTACACATATGATAGTCTGTACAGAAGATATTTTAGAAAGAAAGGGGTTAATGCTGTCTCTGGAGAGCAGGTGCAGGTCCTGTCATGCCCTGGAGCAGTGGCTCAGCCTGCTAAGCAGAAAAAGAGAATTCCACTTAGGATGATTAGAGAAAACAAATCAGTTGGAGAAGGAAGCAGTGTCAGGCTCCTCGAGGATTTTTCTATTCCTCTAGCCTTCTAATTCAAAGAGATAGTAGAGCTAGACAAGTCCTTGGCCAAACCACAATTATAAAACAAGAAAAAAGTTGGTGGCTGAACTCCCCTATAGAAATTACTGTGCTGTTCTTTTTTTTCTCACTAGAATCCATTAACAGTATTTCTTCAAGTGGCTGGGGACACGTTCTCCTTTACATAAAGGTATTGTGAAAGGTGGTCTTCAGAATAAATGCAGACTTCCATTCCATGGCCCCTAATACCTGCTATATCCTTCTAATCATTTCCTGTAATCCTTGCTAAAACCTTCTCATTGAGCATGGCTGATAGTGGGGTGGAATGGCTATTTCTGATGTTTGGACTGATAAAATAGAGAATTATTCCGGAGATAAACTCTGAACCACATATCCAGGGTGAGAAGAACCTATCTGTCAGCACACACAGCAGATGGCACTTTAGATGAAAAGTAATGTATGACAAATTTCCCATTCTCTTGCCAGAATCCACGTCTCTCCAGGAAAGAAAAACTCAACAGTTCTCTAAGAAAGACAGCAGTGGCTGAACTTATTACAGTACAGAAGTCACACAATGTGTGCTTAGCAGTCTTACTGCCACTTTCCAGATTAGCCTGTTGATCCAGCAGAGCTCATGAAGTGAAGCTTGCTTCGCATATCTGGGTTCCAAATACTCAAATGGGAAAAAGATTTTCCAAAGAAAAGTAGGATTTGGACTACTGTTTTCTGAGGAAATGAAATCCATCCATACAAGTGCATATATTGCACTCAGGCTTCCTCTCATATGAAATGTGACTTTGGATTCCTAATTGTTGACATCAGAATATTAGTCTGAATTCTAGAACATCACCATCTATTACTCTATTATACAATGAAATGCACAATACAAAGTAAGATGAGCAAAGAATTATCTCTTTATGTAAGAGATAACATATGTAAGCATTAGCTTACATAAATTACAGATTTAAATTAGAGGAGACCAGACATTCTGAAGAACCATACAGTAATAAACACAAAACAGTATCTGACAGCATGGTAAACACTGCACAAAGCTCAAAACATTTACAGTTGCTTTTGAGAGTATCGTATCAGTAACCAGTAACTTATTTAATGTTATGTTTGTTATATGGTGATCTAGGTTTTAGTGTCAAAATCAGAAACAAAACATACAAAATCTTTGATTCTTGACATTTCTATGTATCCCATGGCTGTATAGATTTAATTCTATCATTGCTAAATAAATCATGTATTGAAACTCTGATTCTAATAAGACTCCAGGTTTTCAATAGAACTCTAAATCAACTCTTCCTGCCTTTAAGAACCAATGACAGTCAATGTGTACAATGTTCTTGTCTTTTAAGATTATACCCATAAGTCAGTTTTCATACTATTGTTTAGTGATGGTGCCCAGAACCTCATTAATCATCATGCTTTGTAAGTGACAACTGCTTTGAAAGTAACTTAGTACACAGTGCTTTCTGGTGTTTCAAGGCAGGTGTTCCAACTGACATAGTTTCTCATACCTAATTCCTTTGAGAGAACAAAATGGTGATTGGGCCTAACATTTTATGTAGGTTTCTTAGCTAACGTAGTTCAGTGATAGGGATACTGAATGCAAATGAAAGAGCCACTGATTTGTGGTTTCATAAAGCAGGTTAGCACAGAGCTGGAATTTGACCCAAGATCATTTGCCTTTCATACTGTGATGTTGTAAATTGATGGCTATCTCTAAGGAAACATTAAAAAGTATTTTGTGAACTACGTAAGACGAACTTCAAAAGTCTGAAACTAAGTGCTGCTAGTGATATCCATGGAAAATTTTAGCATTTTGTTGTTGGACAGGAAGGTGGGACAGATTTTTTCTTTAATGTAGATTTTGTAGGAAAGTAGACGGGTTGTAGCAAGCATGCAAGTCCCTTGGCATTCCTATATATAGGTTAGTTTACTTGCTATATGAAATGAGGCTCTTGAATTTCCAGCTCAAACTGTGGGAAACAAGAAGTCTAGGGAGGGAGACGCAGAAAAGAGAAAGGAATGTGCAGTAAGATTTGATCGTTTGCTACAAGTCAACAGCTTTTTTACAAGATGGGAGTGAAACACGTTGTTTTAGTTTTTTATTGTTCTGTTTTCTTTACTTCCCCACTTCACACACCTCCACATTCCTGAAGGACAAAGGAACAGTCTTGCATTTCGAGTAGCTAGGCTTAAATTCTTAGTTCAAATAAATTTGTTTTTCATTATATTTCAACATTGGTTATTGCAAACATACATTCAAACTGTAAGCTAAAATGTTCTTTGACTTACTGTGCAATCAAGGTAAGTCACTGTCTCCTTCCTAGTGCAGTATGAACAACAAAAATAATTATACCTATAGGGTTCCTTATGCACTTAAGAGGATGGACCCTCATGCCACTGATTTCGAAGTGTCACTTCCCACTTTCGGCCACATCCCTCCCTAGACACAGTCCCGTGACATCAAATTATGCTGAACAATAAGCAGCTGAGCCATGGAACAACAGCACATTTCTGGTTGTCTTAGAACACAAGTTCAGTGAACTAGTCACCTATGCCATTTTATCTTCTACAGATAACATTGATTGTTTTGGTTTGTTTCTATGCTGGTGGCATTAAAAACCAGTGCTCACCTCTGTACTGTGGCACCCAGCTGCTTAATCCAGCTATGTGTCCTGGTCACATTACTTTGGGATGAAAGTTCAGTCCTTGTCATATTTCCTGGTACACTGGGAAATGCAAGCAAGGTGTATGGACCAGAAGAAGGCTGAAGTATACTCCCAAGAGATCTTTTTTATGGCTTGCACAGTGGAACAGTCTTGTGATGATCATAAAGTCTTTGTCCTCAAAATAAATTAAATTAATCACTTGTGATGTTTGCTCAGTTACCCTTCTGGTTTCTGCCAAGATGTTAATTGGCCTTTTGAGGAATAGTTCCTTACTGATGAGCAAATAAATTGATTTTGCAAGCTTGCATGTTGCTGGAACATTTATTTCACCATAACCTGTATTGAACAGGGTCATGTGTACATACACAGTGTTGTATTGTGTTATCTTCTCTTCTCTGTAGTTCCAATCTAAGTATTTTTCAGGGACAAAGCATGAGATTGGTAGACTCCATTTTAGTAAAGTACTTTTCTAAATTCACAGAAACTTGTTACCTATGTTACTTGTGGAAATAAATTATGCAAAACCATGAAAAATATAAAAACTTGGTTTTGTTGGGAGGTATTTCTACATTTTGCCTAGTAATGAAGGATGAGACTTTCATGCACCTGAATGAAATTTACATCTCTCTGGGCAGTGCTTAAATAATTAGATCCTATGTGACTGGCGTTTTTGTTGTGCCCAAGTTATGGCCTGAAATTTAAAGTTTTGCCAGAATGCGTTAAAATGTGCAAAAACATCACATAAACAGGACATAGCTGTGATTTTACTTTTTTACAAGTCTATTTAATTTCATTAAGGGAATTAGTTTATCGACAAAATTATTTTTTGCATAATAAAACAATAAGGTAGTCAAAATGTCACATTAAGAGCTTCTGAACTTTTGATGAAGGTAATATGTAAAGTGTTAGCATATATGATACTAGTAATGCTACATTTAACTGTATACCACAACCTATGTCAGTTTTCAGCAACCTCTGACACGAATATAAAAAGGGAACCTGCATGTAATTTGGGAGATTGTCTTTAGTACAAAATGTGCTAACTGCGTTTTTATAGAGAGAAGATACTGTAATTATAGCAGACACTAATTACAGTGGTTCCAGAAAGCCTCCATCATCAATACAAGATAAAATTAGCTTCTTGGAACACCAATGCTATGTTTAAACTAACATATATGTTCAATGCTCATAAAGACATAGGCATTTTTTTTCTTTAGGAATCTGAAGAGAAAAAAGTCAGATTATAAAATTTCTGGATCCCTTATGCAAAAGTTCTTATGAAGTTGAATGCAATAAACACTGCTCTTACCATGCTGGAGGACTGTAGGTAGGACTCCCAATAAGAATGTATGTGTCATATGCCTCTGTGCTATTCTTTGTGACTTTTTGTGTGTCTGTGATGGTCTGCTAAACTACACTGATAATATCTGTTTAAAATGGAATTCCTGTATGGTTGACAAATTAATTTTTTTATATACCA
>NW_008659780.1:5346-7543 GCF_000695815.1 Acanthisitta chloris | reverse complement strand
TTCCCTCCCTCCTCATCTTTATCAAGTTGTCTTTTCTTGCTCTTGGGAAACTGTAATGGATACAAGTAGGAATTGTGGTTTATTCCCTCTTTTCCTTCTAAATTAAGTCCCAATTTTTGAATCTGCTACTTCATTTCTGTTCTTCATACTTTCTCAAGCAGTACTATCAAGGAACTTCCTTTAAAAATGTTCATGAAGACCAACTGGTTTTGTGAACTGTTTTAGACATAAAGAACACACCCCAGATGTGTTTGCTCTGATTTATCTTGCTCTGTACTGCTCTACTTTTGTACTTTGTACTTTAAACTGGGGCAGGGAATATTTGTTGTTTCAATATATAAATGATATCACTAAGATGACGACAACTTGCACGTAGAGGTTTTTTTTGTCCTTTTTTTTAAACTAAAAAATACGTGTATAATGTGTATCACATTGGATCACAATGCATGGCCATAACAATTACTCCTGTTCTTAGGAATAATACAAAGAATACTTAAAATATCCAACATCGGGGAAATAGAGACATTTTTTAATTATGTATTTCATATATATTTTGCTCCCTTCTACAGAAAGCAAAAAAGATATTTTATGGAACCAACCAACATAATGCATCAGCTATTATTCTTCCATTGTTATAGTTCAAAAAAAGCAAGAAGTACAAAGTGTTATATCTTAGTTTATGGAAATTACAGTAACTAGATAGAAATATGCTATGGAAATTAGCTAGTTAGTTGACTCAGTGTTAGTGAAAGAATTATCAAATCAAAAGATAAGTGAAGATATTTGTATCATAAGAATGTCCTTGATTTTACCCATAGGACTGTACTTCCACTCTGTTTAACCATTTTATATGTCCTTATTCCAGTCACTAGCATGTATTTATGAAATTTCAACCACATATTAGGTCATTAGGACATTTATGGTGAACTTACCTACACATTAATGTATAAACTATATAACATTCCCTTTAAAAAAATCAGTAAGGGCAGTAGCTTGATAGTTAAGCATATAGGTTTCTATGACTTGTATTTCAGTTTTTATGCTACTTGAGATGGTTCAAACCCACCTATGGTCTGCTTCTGCTCAATCATTTGTAATAAGAAAAAAAAGAATAGAATTGTTTAGATTGGAAAAGACCTCTTAAGAACATGAAGTCCTACTGTAACACAGTACTGCTAAGTCTACCACTAAACCGTGACTCTATGGGTCATCTATAGAATTATCAAATCAAAAGATAAGTGAAGATATTTGTATCATAAGAATGTCCTTGATTTTACCCATAGGACTGTACTTCCACTCTGTTTAACCATTTTATATGTCCTTATTCCAGTCACTAGCATGTATTTATGAAATTTCAACCACATATTAGGTCATTAGGACATTTATGGTGAACTTACCTACACATTAATGTATAAACTATATAACATTCCCTTTAAAAAAATCAGTAAGGGCAGTAGCTTGATAGTTAAGCATATAGGTTTCTATGACTTGTATTTCAGTTTTTATGCTACTTGAGATGGTTCAAACCCACCTATGGTCTGCTTCTGCTCAATCATTTGTAATAAGAAAAAAAAGAATAGAATTGTTTAGATTGGAAAAGACCTCTTAAGAACATGAAGTCCTACTGTAACACAGTACTGCTAAGTCTACCACTAAACTGTGACTCTATGGGTCATCTATAGGTCTTCTAAATACCTCCAGGGATGGTGACTCAATCACTTCCTTAGGCAGCCTGTTCCAACGCTTGAGAACCCTTTTGGTGAAGAACTTTTCCCTAAGATCCAATCTAAACCTCCACTGGCAAAACTTCAGACCATTTCCTAATGTCTTATCACTTGTTACCTGGAAGAAGATGATGACCCCCACCTCATTACAACCTTCTTTCAGGTGGTTGTCGAGAGCTATATCTCCTCTGAGCATCCTTTTCTGCAGGCCAAACGACTACAGCTCCCTCAGCCACTCCTCATACGACCCTTCTTCAGCTTAGTTGCTCTTCTCGGGACACACTCCAGCACCTCAGTGTCTTCCTTGCAGTGAGGGGACCAAAACTGAATATGGAATTTGACATGCAGCCTCACCAGCACTGAGTACAGAGAGACCATTACTGCCCAAGTCCTGCTGGCCACAGTATTTCTGATACAAGACAGTATGTCATTGGCCTTCTTGGCCACCTGGGCACACTGCTGGCTCATGTTCA
>NW_008659780.1:0-5175 GCF_000695815.1 Acanthisitta chloris | reverse complement strand
TCCAGCCACTCTGCCCCAAGCTTGTAGTGCTGCATGGTGTTGTTGTGACTAAAGTGCAGGATGCAGCAGTTCATCTTATTGCACCTCATACAACTAGCCTTGGCCCATTGATCCAGCCTGTCCAGATCCTTCTGTAGAGCCTCCCAACCCTCCAAATCAATACTCCCACCCAACTTGGTGTCATCTGCAAAACAGCAGAAGGAGGTTCTCAGTTTCTTTTATTTGAAGTTCTTAGCATTGAAAAATTATTTGGACATCACTCTAAGTTAGGATATTTACCTGGACAGTAAATATCTTCAAGGTTTGCTGATCAAAAATACCTACATTTTCTGAGGTACACTTAAAGGGGAGTAACAGTCAAATGCATTTCTCACATGGACTTCAGTTTTTCCGGTGATGACTATCTGTGCTTGCAAATTTGATATGTGGATGGATGTCTACAGTAACATATATCCTATGTTAAAACAAGGCACAAAAATAAAGAGAAATAGGTCATCTACAACACAGGTAGTCTTCCTTCAAGACTAGCCTGCTGTAGATGCAGCTCTACTGCTTTGGGCAGTCAATTTTTACACTTGTTTGGGATTTGATTGGATTTTATAGAAAGAGAATATTGTCTGGTTATAGACAGCCTGAGTAGCTCTACACAGTTCTGTATGTATAGGATAGACAGCTTAAGGGACACACCACACACATATTTTTTTGGTTAGTACATACACAGTTACGTGGTTATTTTTTCAATAGCTGTGCTTACCAATCCAACAATTAATATTCTGTCACATGGCACAGTCTGTACAAGCCAAGGGCTGTTAAGTGTATTCCAGCACTAAATAGTGAAATATGAACACATGAAATGAGATAATGCTTACCAAGTTAGTTTGTATAGTGCTTTCCCAGTCCTTCTCATTGTTCACTCCAGCATTATTAACCACAATATCCAGCCTTCCAAAATGTTCAATTACTTTTTTGAAAGCACCTATAGTAAGATCCAAGAGTGAAATTTCTTAGCACTTGTGGAAAGCAAGATATAAAAATACAATGCATATACAGAAACTAATGTTTTATTCGTCTACCAAAATGTCTTCATTGTTTTCTTAACCACTAATTAGCAACATGCAATTAAATTCTTTATCTAACATGCACCAATATTAGACATATTTAGGGAAACTGAAAGGATTAAGGTACCATAGTTATCCTTTCTTTCAGTTTTATAATGTCTGATAACAGGAGCTAATGACAGTACTTAGCACCTATACATTTTGCATTAGATAGGATGTTTGGCACTCTAATTACACAAATTAAGCATTTTTTGCTTGATTTGCAACAGTTAGATATAGCTGGTGAATTCAAGTTTTGATGTTATCTGTTTTAAATAGAATATAAAAGTTTCATGTGTTCAGAACAATTTTCTTTATTCAGCCCAAATTTAACCTAAGAATACAGTTTTTATTTAATTAATATCTAATTGACTATTTCAACTGCAAATAATTCATCATGATTCTTGTTTAAATGTATCCATTTATGGATAAACTGTTATATATCCTACTTGTCAGGTAACTTTCTTTAATCATGTGTTTCTCAAATTCAAATCTTTTTAATTCTGACAATAAAAATAGTGACCTATCTTCCAAAGAATGTCAAAATAAAGAACTGGGAAACTTCTACAATGACATTGTGTTCTCCCAGGTGACAGTGTCAGAACTGACAAAAGATGTGTATGGAAAAACATGATGATGTCATAGTGAGGAGCAAACTCATCAATCCTGGCTCTGCTTTGACAGGATAGAGTTGGATGAGATGACTTCCAGATGTTCATTCCAGACTAATATTTTCCAGGACTGAAAACATTATCTGACATGTATACATAGCTTGTTTGTTTCTCCCTCCAAATATTGTTCCTTATCATTAAATATTTATTATTATGTAAACCAAGATACCACCACCCCAGTATTGTTTTACAAAACGTTTTTTGGTGATTGACTGAAAATCTGCAGTATTTCAGGTATACTGAAATTATGCTTGATAGGCCTTAATGAAACCCCTTCACTAAAAAGTCGTCCCCGGAGCATCTTCAGAACAGACTCCTCAGAGAAGTGGTCACAGCACCAAGCCTGACAGAGTTCAAGAAGCATGTGAACAATACGCTCAGGCACATGGTCTGATTCTCAGAGATGTCTTGTGCAGGACCAAGAGCTGGACTTGATAATCCTTGTGGGTCCCCTCCAACTCTGAATGTTCTGTGATTCTGTGAACTTTAGTACTTGGCTATTCATGTCAGTCAGGAGCATAGCAGCAGCTTTGAGACATCTACCTGTTTTTGAAGCAGGTGCAGGAATTTACGAATGTTTTTCTTTGTCAGTACTGTGACAGCCTTTTCTATGTCTGAATGCTGCAGGTCCACCACAGTCATCATCTTGTCATCAGAACAAGAGCTGGGCAGCTGATTGGAAATGTTTTCTTTTCCAACTGCCTTTATTGTACAGATTTTTCTAATATTCCATATTAGAATATTGTAATATTACTAAAGCCTCTAGTTTTGGCTGTCTGCCGTTTTGGCTTTTCTTATGTTTGTTGTAGTTCATTCTCTGGTTTCTCAGCTCTTCAAACACTTCTCATTTTTCTAATTCTGCATCAGCAAGGGCAAATGAAAACCCCTGGCTTTATTAGAAGCAGAACTGAGTATTTAACTCAGTTTCAATGAGTAAAACAAATATAATTTGGGTCCTCAATTAACTTCTGTATTTTGGAAACTGGCTGATTGTCTTTTAAGCCTTCTCTAAATACGTCTTTCATTAACCTATTTCTTAATAGAATCTTTTGCCTTCAAAACCCACCATGGATAATAGTAATTTTGCCTAATAATTATTTATTCAATTCACAGTCTTGACTAATTGTAGTTTTTTAGTTTACTCATTGAGAAAAGAGCCAAATGCTTTTTAGTTGTTTGCATACCTATGTTTGGAATATTTCTGGCAAAAGCTTACCTGCCTACAGGAATCCCATCTATTACTTATCCACAAAAAGAAGAATTTAATTGTAAATTCTTAGTAAAGTTGTCACCCACACATCAGTACAAGATGACTTGTTATTCCATTTTTGAATGTAGAACAATTCTTTGTTTACATTGCACACTAATTACTGCTTATGGAACCATAAAAATTAAAAATAGATGGATCATATGAAATATTGAATGGAGAAGGAAAAATGAATTTCCATTTTAAAGGAAAAGTTAGAAAACCAGTGAAAAGTGAGAACAAACACCAGTTTTATGTGAGCTTCCTAAATATCCCTGGAAGGCAAATAAATGTATGGTGCTTTTTCAAAAGTGGAGCAAGAGAGAAAATTTTTGTGAGACACTATGTGAAATTATCACCAGAGAAAAAAGTACAGGCAAGACTTGAAAGTAGATGAAGCAGTTGATTTCCTATCCATAAGCCTCATATACCTACAGATACCAGTTGTAATACTGGGATTTGTTTCCTCCTGCAAGAGCTAACATTAAAAAAGAGGAACTTCATTAATACACATGACCTTTAACATAAAGTCCAGGAATTGATTCATCTGATAAAACCTTTAAACACTAGATATGAAATTAATCTGAATTTATTAAGTGGTAGATCACAATTTCAAATGAAAGACATGAAAAAAAAGCAGCTTAAAAATACCAAAAGAAAAACAAAACCGACCCAGAAACCCCAAAGGACTGTAAGACATGACTGCAAATTTATGGTAAGGAACCTGCCGCAGGATTAATGTAGACTATCAGAGAAGTATAAGCAGCAGCTGCCTGTTCTTGCTCTCTCTCCTTGCGAAACCCCATTCCAGTTCTACTCTGATAGCTCTTTTCCTACTAACTTCGTTCCAGAAACGTTCCTTGCTGACCTGTCCTGCTCACTCCAGCTCCTGGTTCACACCCTGTTGGTCCTGCAATAGCCTGGCACTAAAGCAAGGAGGAATCGTGGGTGAGAAGGCACATGGCCTAACACCCGTGCTGCAGTACATATTATTCCTACCCCTAGGATGCTTTTTCTTGCTCATAGGTTACTCCTCCCCATTGGATAAGAAGTCAATAATCAACCTAGCTGATCAAAACTTTGCTGATTAGAGCAGATATCATATTTAAAGTCCATCATCTCTCTCACAGACAGACTTTGGAATTAGGCATCATGATGCTAGCTTGGAACAGTGAACAATATTGCTGAATTCTGGAATAGCTGCAATGTTTTCTGAAAGAGGAATGGATATGTTCAATGACCACTCCTGAGAAAGTGACCAGTGAAGTGTAGTGAATAAAAACAGAACTAAAAATGCTCACATATAGCCTGACAGAAATGAACCTGGGGAAAGGGCACTGACAAAACTGATGTCAAAATCTGAATCTGAGTCACTACCTATGAATGTACCATTTAATAACGAAACTTTGACAAAGTGATGTGCCTGTTATGCAATATTGTGACGGGTACATCAACGTTATATGATACTCTAAGAACTCAGTAGGGGACACGGTTTATTCACTAAGTGAAAACAGAAATGCAAATCACTCAGGAGTGAAGCTCCTTGGATTCCCTGCATCTGCAGCAGCGTTATCACCCATAGTTAACACCATGACAAAGTAGCGTGCCATCTTTTGCCAGTCCTGCTTTCAGCTGTGGCAGTGTGCAATGAAAGTAAGTGTGTTTTATGGACAGAGCACTGCAACCCAGTTCAGAATTTATTACTCTTGTGACGAGGGAATGCAGCTTGGAATCTGTACTGAAGCCTCATAAAAAGCAAGTCTGTGCTTTAAAGTTTATATATATTACTCATAAAATAACAATTATCTTTTGCTGAGGCTTTCACGCAAAAAATATCACGCACAACACTCAACGGGAATAATTTCCTAGGCTTTTCTTTATCTTGTGCCAAGCAACTTACAAACAGTCGTAGTAATGCTGGTAGTAACATTTCCTATCTGCAGGTTCAGAGAGAAATCCCTTCGGAGTCGGTGACAAGCGATCGGGAGCAGCTGCTCTCCAGACCCGTCTCGCACTGCGCCGGGAGCAGCGCTCACTGTCCTTCCCTCCTACCTTTCAGCTGCTCCTGATCCGTCACGTCGCACTGGATGAACACAGTCCGCTGCGCTTCGAACTGCTCGTCCAGGGCAGCCTTGCTCTCCTGCCCAGCCTCGGCGTTGCG
>NW_008659779.1:38944-56532 GCF_000695815.1 Acanthisitta chloris | reverse complement strand
GGGGAGGTGGTGTGCAGGAGAAGGAAGGTGGCGGCCACTGCCAACGCGGAAGTTTATTTGCAGGAAAATCCCCGTGCCCGGCGCTGAGGGCGAGGTTCCCCCTCCTGAGCCGGCGCGGGGAGCTCGGCACCCGCGGGGTGTAACGGGAGGTCAGGGGAGAGCAGCAGAGCTCCGGGCGTTGGGTCCCCTAAGGAGCAGCTTGGCTTGCAGAGACTTCTTTGTGTGTGCCATTCGCTTGCTGGGATTTTCTAAGTGCCATGCCCTTTGCCCCTTGCACGTATGCAGGGAAAGATGCTTTCAGATTCCACTGTAATCCGGTTTATGCCTGACTTTTGATTCCTCTGAAACAATCCTTCTTCATGAGATTTAAAACATATAGTCCCATTGAGAGCAATCAACTTTTAGAACAAGCCTGTGTAAGACAAGCAGAAAGCTTTTCCTAAATCATAATTCAAGTAGTATTTACTTGAATGAAACTGCAATATGAGAGTGGCAATGAAAAGCTAAAGACCAGGAACTGACTAAACAGGACTAAAATAACAGGAAAAACATCTTTCGCTAGTTTCTTTCAGCCCAGGAATTCTGTTCTTGTGTCTATGTGACAGTATTTTCTGTCTTAAAGTTTGAAGACTGTAACATTTTATGATCTGTTTTAGGGGGAGTTGAGGAGGAGTTGCTTTGAGTTGAGACAAAAGCATTGGCCAGATCTCAGTTACACAACTCAGTTACACAAACAAAAATAAATTTAACATACAGATTTGTGTGTTCAGGTTACTAGCAATAATTGTAAGACACAACACTTGAATGATATTTGCCAGTGGGATGCTTACATGTATATAGTAATGGTTAAAAACACATTACTTCCTTTGAGCCACCCCCTGCTCTCCTGTGCTGTGGTGTTCAACATTAAAGCTTCTAAAGCCATGATAACAAGAAGTAGGCCCCAAAGATACAAATCAAGCATAACAAGATAATAGTCCATAACAGGACACTGCTCTATCTTATACAAGAGAAGACCTAAATCAAGAATTAGAATGCTAATTTTAGGATTGCTTTACCTAATTAACATAGAAGAGTGCTGAGCTCACCAATATAGTAAAAAAACAAGTATAATATGCATGTGCTAAGGGATGAGGTGAAAAGTTCAAACTGATGAAGATTGTCAGCCTTCCTCTTGAAGATCCCCAGACAACCACCAGAGACCACTGGACTAATGCCAAATGGGGGGGGAGGGGTGAGGGAGGAGAATATGATGATGATTTCTGAGAACCAAAGTAAGAATAACCACCCATTCCCAGAAATAATGAAGTTTTTGTCCCTGGTTGCGCAAGTTTGGTGGAACCATCCCCCTTGTGCCCAGCACTGAATAAACAAATACCTGCTACTCAGAGATACAAGTCTGGGAGGAGTTCTTTTCCAGGTTTTCTCTGCATCAGCCAAGTCCAAATTTCTGCAAGTTTATTCTAATGCCTTTATGAACTTTTCTTCTCTATCAATATAGATATGTTAGTTTTGCAAAAGAATTTAATCAGGTGTGAAAACCAGATGTGAAAATGTAGTATTGTATATACAAAGTAGTTTGTAAAATATATGTGACTTCTTCTCTTATAATTGCAGGCCAAACCCAGTTGGATAGCAGACCTATATTAACCACCTCAGGTACAGTATAATATAAGGTTTTCACAATGTGGTAGTTAAGTCTCTACCAGTAGCAGCAGGAGTTGTGATTTTATAGCCCATTGAGATGTTTAACTGAAAGGAGTAAATATTTTGGCCTAACCATCTGCAAGTCTGTAGTTCTGCACACTCCCAAGATGTGAGTGTTCCTTGTTGTTCCCACATTCTTACCTTTATGTCCATTCTGTTACTGGAGATACTTATATCTACATAGTTTAGCAGAAGAAAAGGTATAAATCTTGCATCTTCTGTGTTGTCATTAGCTGTGCATACTGTTACACTACTCATGTGCTGCATCCAACCTCAAAGAGAATACTCAGCTTTGTATTAGCAGCATCACCAGTGTATTTTTAAATTATGTAAAATTGTAACTATTGTGTTAGAGACTCTTACAAAAAAACCACAGCCAGCTAGTTGGTCATATAAAATCACAATCTCTGACTGTGTCTCTATAGGTACAGATACACGGACAGATAGAAAATATGCATGTCCTGACCACTTAAAATTCAGCTGTTGGGAGTTACAACTTTCAGAACAGCCTCCAAAAGCTGTGGGTGCAGACAAATGCTGTTGAGGCTGTTGACCTGCATGCCTGCTTACCTGATGCATGAATGAGCTTTTGGTTCACATTAACAACTAAACTTTAAGGCTGGATGTGTAAGTTTAAATTGTTTCTTTTAAATGAATGCTTTTGTGGCTAAATCACTTTTTGATCTCTCTAACAGATGGAAACCAGAACATCACAGAAGTAGATGCACTTGATATAAGGTAAAGTTCTGGTGGCAGTGGCAGAGATGGCCCATGGCACTGAAGTCAGTGCAGAGGTTTCTGATTTTTGTTAAGAATGTGATGGAATTATTCAATTCAACTCCACCCACTTACAGAACACATTTCTAGTTTTAGCTACCCCAGGTGCAGAAGCACCCTTATTGTGAAGGCATGTGGAAGAGACCATTGGGAGTGGACTCTTTTTATGTTAAGCAGTGTGCAGGGTCTGTGGCAAAAAATAATCTAAGGAACAATTGGACAGACTAGGTGATAGAATGTAGCACAGGAATATACTCTTCTAGAAGGAGGGGAAAGGGAGTCCAGGATAGTGATTACATATAAGTTTTCCTATTCCACCTTGCAACATCATCTAGCCCTAGAAACAGTATAACTACCTGCCTGATAACTTTATTTGCCTCACCCATTCAGCAAATACAGCTGAGCAGAGAGAGAACTATTTAGGGAACGTTCCTTTAATGGTCATTCACTGGATACAGGGACCTAACTATCTAGCCAAATCCCAATGAAGAGAAATTGCCAAAATCTGAATAAATTGTGGTACAGGTGAAATATTGTTCATAATTACAGGGCAAAACTTTATAAACTTTGCATTTTAACATGTTAAGTACTTAATAACCAATAAAATTGCTGCATGCTACTCCCAAACACACAGGTACTCCATGTGTTTGTTGCCATGGTGTTTAGAAGCTGGGTAGGTAATTTTTTTTGTCCTTTATAACACCTCAGTCCTTCAGATTTAGGATTTTGCTGGCTGGTTGCTAAAAACTTGGATGAACAGTTGTATTGCCATAGCTTTCATTTTGTTAGGGTAAATAATAAACATTTGTTCTCCTTTTGCAAACACTGCACTTAGCACCTCATCACCAGTTTATATTCTATTGCTTATGATGCAACACTTGATTTAGCTAGAAAAACTTGAAGCAAATTGCAGACAACTACAGTTTCAAGTAAGTACATAGGTGCTATCCAATTATGTTAAAATAACACTTAGCTAAACACATAACATGGAGAATTTGAGCCAAGTCTAAAGTGCACCATTAAATGCTGTGTAACCTGTGTTACTAATGAGACAGCCTTCTAACAAGAGAAAATACAAATACATTGCAGAGAATCTGCTCAACCTACCTGATGGAGCCTAGTACACATACAACACTTGTTTTTACTGAATTGCTTAACATGCCCAAGATTTTAAAAAAGACTAGTTGATTTAGGATCTTCCTAAAATAGTGTACATCTTGAGGTCTTGTCTTCTGAAATTGGATCCTCTAAGTCTCTCGTCGATTAAAAAACCTCAGCTAGCAGAAATACAGGAAGGTCATTAAATTAGCCATTCATTCATTTATCAAGAACATTTTCCATCTCTGACAACAGACAAGCACTTGATCCTGCAGTGCAATACAAAATGAACCATCAAAGAAGAGGAATTGCATTAATCTTCAATCATGAGCACTTTTATTGGCAGTTAAGGCTGTCAGACAGACGTGGGACTTTTGCAGACAGAGACAATCTGAAACGCAGGTAAGAAACTTAGTTTCTCTACAAAAGCTTAAAAAGTCTAAACTTCAGAAATCATGGTCGAATTAGTAGTTACTAAATCTTGCATTTAAGTAGGACCAAAGGATTTTGTAGACATAAGCACCCATGCAACTTTGGTAAAGAAAGAAGTAATAAAAAGCTTCACAGTACATTCCTTTATGTCACAGAAACTGCTGGCACAAGTCCTATGATTTCAGTGAGTCCAAAGCTTTCTTTGGACAAACTCTTTGAAGTCACTGTAGGTATTAGACTTGTACTTGACACCAGTTTGAGTTCAAAATCTTTAGGTTTTTTTCATAAATAATGCATAAACATGAATATTCATTCTCTGACAGGGAAAGCAACTGACTTGGTAGCAACTGACATTATGAGTAAGATTTGTACTAATACTGATGTGTTTTAACCATAGTTTGACAGACCTTGGGTTTGAAGTGAGACTTTTTGATGATCTGACAACAAAAGCTGTGATGGAACAAATTTATGAAGGTAGGAGACTATATATTAGCTATGTCTAATTATTTATAGCAGAATTTCCAGGTATCTTTTCTTCCATTCTCTCTGTTCATCTATCTTTAAATAATTTTTGTGCACAAGGAAGTTGTTTAATGTTAGAAGGGCTTAAGGGTATAATATTTTTTAAACCTGAAGACCACTGTTTAATCATCTAAAAACCACTTGACTGTTTCAGCCTCTATGGATGACCACAGTAATGCTGACTGCTTTGTCTGCGTGTTCCTGAGTCACGGTGAGGATGATCACATTTATGCATATGATGGCAAAATCCAAATTGAGACAGTCATAGACATGTTTAGAGGAAACAAGTGCCAGAGTCTGGTAGGAAAACCAAAGATATTTATCATTCAGGTAAGATGTCTGTTTCTGAATTCAGTGGAGTCAACACTCACCCGTGTCTTTGTGCCATACAGACCTCAGTTTTCCTGATAAACTCCCATTTTTAAACTTTCCTTTCCACAAGGGAAACTATTTCTTAAGGAAAATTAAGACAAGAATTCTTCTCTTTTTTTCAGAAATATTTGTGTACACTAGTGTTAATATTATGATTCTAGCTGTATTTAATAAATAATTTTATGAAGAGAAACACAAATCAAGTCAGATTGACTGTCAGTGTATATTTAATGGCAGAGAAGGCATTACCTTTTTTTTTTTTTGTGAGAAAGTTCTGCACAGCCTCAGCTCAGTTCATACAGTTAACACCTCACAGCCCTAGGCTAGACTGTAGAAGGCTATCAAACCTCTGTATCTTCATTGCTTCCTTCCAGGCAAGACACTTTATATGATCTTTACTGAAGTTGGTATTGTTTTTCCCTGTGGTTGTATTGGGGGTTTTTTTTGTGTTTTGGGGTTTGTTTGGTTTTATGGACTTTTTGGTTGCTTTTCATGGTGGTAGTGATTTTTTTGTTTGATTGGTGGGGTATTTTTGTCTGTGACCAATACTTGGCATCTCTGTAGAATCTAAAGGATCAATTTAAGGCTTTATTGTCTCAGAAATACTGTTTGTGCCAAGTGGTTAAATAAAGCCCCTATGTAACCTCCCATTTCACTCCTTAGTTCACAGGATCCTGCAAGTTGGGAGATACCTTAGGAGGTCTCTGGTCCAGCCTCCAGTTCAAAGCAGAGTTACAAGGCCAAACCACGGGAGATACCTTAGGAGGTCTCTGGTCCAACCTCCAGTTCAAAGCAGAGTTACAGGGCCAAACCACATCATGCAGGACTTTATCCCATCTTTATCTAGATGTCAATTAGTAAACTCACATATGACCTTCAGGAGATTGTAATTGTAGTAATTTACAGAGTAATTCTGAGTACGTTTTTTTCTTCCGAATGAAAACTTCCTTAGGCCCAGGGCTGCTAAAAGAATCAGCATGTTGTTGTCTTTCATTAGGACTAATTTAGTTGGGATTTTTGACCTGGTATCAAAGATGGAAAAGTATTTTCATGTTTCAGTTTTAAGTTCTAAGTAATACTTGGAAACATTTATAACACATACTCATCAAAAAGCAAATTAACTTAGTTCATCAGCTGAGTTCTTTTACAGCATAATTGGCATAGCACTTACCTTTGGAAATCAGAGCAAGATGGAAAGAGCAAGATGGAACTTAATCACTATAAAGATTTTTCACATTTTCTTTTTTTAGCAGTAGTTCTTAAGGAATGTTCTTTACCTACTATATATCCTTTGAGTATGTTCTTATCCTCCATGTGTAGCCTTTCTGCATCACTGACAATACTGGGCTCACTTCTCACAAAACAACTCCTCCCTTAAGTAACACATGTGAGACTGAACTAAGAGTGGAACTGTAACTGCATGGAATGATGGTTGTGCTTCAGAACATTACTTCAACACTGCCTTGCCAACAGGTCTGAGGGAGGCAATTCTTCCTCTCTACTCAGCACTGATGAGGCTGCATCTGAAGTCCTGTGCCTAGTTCTGGGTTCCCCAGTACAAGAAAAATACAGACTTATTGGATTGAGTCCTGCAAAGGACCACAAAGATGATTAAGGGATTGGAGCATCTCATGTGAGGAGAGGCAGAGAGAGCTGGGACTGTTCAGCTTGGAAGAGATGGCTAGGGGAAATCTTATCTATGTTATAAACACTTGGTGGGAAGGAATAACTAAGAGGGAGCCAGGGTCTTTTCAGTGGTGCCCAAGTGACAGGAACAAATCAAAACACAGGAAAACATGTTTTTACTGTGAGGGTGGTCAGACACTGGAAGAGGTCACCCAGAGAGATTGTGGAATCTGAGGGTGGTCAGACACTGGAAGAGGTCTGAGAGAGATTGTGGAATCCATCTATGAAGATACTCAAAAGCTGACTGGACATAGTCCTGGACAATCTGCTGCTTGCTAACCCTGCTTGAACCATGGGAGTTTAACTAGGTGATCTCAAGAGGTCACTTCGCCTCTTAGATATTCTGAAATTATCTTGGAGCTTTCAGTGGATTTTGTCGCCAGTATTTCAACTAATAGAGAAGTAAATGGGTCTTCATGAATCTAGGCTCATAGTAATGTGGAACACCTAACTGAAGTCCCCTCTGGTTAGTGTCAGAAGTGTCATATTAAGATGGGTGAGCTTGGCAGAGAGGTTGAAGCGTAACACTACTTCTCACCAACAGGCATGCCGAGGGGATAAACATGATGATGCAGTTGTTGCTCATGATGCACTGGACAGTGGTGATGAGTCCCCTGTCAATGAGACTGAAGTGGATGCAGCTGGTGTCTATACTCTGCCTGCTGGTGCAGACTTTATCATGTGCTACTCTGTGGCACAAGGTAAGTTCTAATATTTTACAGCCCTTGTCTGATACTTCACTGTAACAACCTTGAACACTTCTTCATTTTGCAGTCAAAAAAAATGAGAACAGTTCCAGGTCACCTGTTTTACATGTCTGACGAGTTGTCACTTATCTGGGAAATAACCTTACATCTTATAGAAAAAGTGAAACTATCAAGGTTGCAGTTAATTTGCCAAACACGAACATTTTCATCAATCTTGCTGCTGAGCTGTCTGCTGACAGCAAGCAATCCCCTCTTTTCAGAACTGTAGTATTCTGGTGGCTTTTGAATTTCCCTGCACTACATGGCTGTTCTCTCCAGTCCTCTGTGTATCTTGTGCTCAGTCCTATCTGCTCCCCTGTAACATGTAGATACAATGCTGTAAGCTACCAATCCCTCTTGGCTGAGCATTATAAGTGATCTCAAAGCCATCTCCCATCTACAATTTCCAATGAAATTACATAATTGGCAAAATCCATTAGTAATCTCTAACAGATGGTAGCTAGCAAACAGTGACTCTCATAAATACTTTTCCAAGAGGCATCACTACTGACATTTGGGTATCATTTTATGTTCCTGTTCTACATTAGGCTACTTTTCTCATCGTGATACACTACATGGCTCCTGGTACATTCAAGATTTGTGTGAGACACTTAGGACACATGGATGTTCCTTGGAGTTCACAGAACTTCTTACTGTTGTTAACAGGAAAGTATCTTATCGCAGAGTGGATATATGCAAAGACATTAACGCTATAGGAAAAAAGCAGATTCCTTGTTTTGCCTCAATGTTAACTAAAAAATTGTATTTTCATCCAAAATCTAAGTAGATTCTTTTTTAAGGAGGATGACCATTAACTACTACTTGCTGCAGAAGTGCAAAAGACTGTCTTAGTTCAGGGGACTAATATTCTGCAAGATTGCTTGCAAAACCACTGTGATCAGACATTATAGTTTGTAAACATAATAGTTTCTTAAAACAATTTTAAAGCTAATATTACAACTGCTCATCTCAGGGAATTTGGGAAAAGTTGACTGGTGCAAAACTATTAGGAGGTGCTTATATATTATTGAAATTGGTAATCGAGATTACTTTTCTCTTTTAAAAAATGGCTTGATTGCCATTTAACTACTGCACATTTTACTATTTTCAAAACATTTCTAATGTTGCATTAGATTGACTTGATTGCTTCACAATCAAGTTTACAGGGAATATGTTTGTAGGGCATCTTTTAAGTATCCACCTTTTGTTTTTGTGACTTTACTGAGCTTTTCAGACATTTTTTTAATTTTCTCTCAACATTAAAAAGGAACTTGAGTTCCTTGAGTACAAATTTAGTATTAATATAGGGTTAATTAAATAGCATTAATTAATAAAGGTTTTCTTTTTACTTCAACATCATTTATGTCTGGGGCACAGTTAGAGCTTGCTGGTGCTTTGCATCCTCAGGAGAAAGGCAAGGAGTAGTGAAATGAGACCATGAGCAAAGTGTCTTAATCTACTTTCCTGGGGATAAAACAGTTGATTTACTGGCTCTGCCTTAATTAAGTCTTCTCATATACTGTGTTCTCAATCATAGATGTTAAATCTTGCTATGACTACTTTTAAGTTTTGTATAAATCATGTATGTTTGATTGTTTTGATAAATTTTCAATAAAATACAACAGTGAAACAAAAATATTTGTATGGCAAGTTTAAGATACTTTTCCAGCAATATTTATTTAAAAAGTTTAGTTGTGATGCAAGTCTAACCTCTACCACTGGCGTTACACCAACAGAGCCAATGCACAGAGCTAGGGAAAAGGAAACAGTGATTGCTGGAAAAAGAATCCTTAATATCTTATAGCTCATGGGATAATTAAATTCAATCCTATGAGCTACTGCTGTGCTATAGGAAATGGTACTAAAAAGACAGCCCTTGTTCTCTGACACATCCCTGTCATTTTACCTGCAGTCAGAAAGCCTCTATTGTACTGAGGCCAAATGAGATTTGACAAATATCTTGAAGAACTTTGTTTCAGCAGCTTCTTCATAGGGTTTAAAAAAAAAAACAAAAAACACCAAAACAAAACCACAACAAATCCAAATCATCAAGTGACCAAATAATTTTTCTAGATATTTATTGCAACTTTCAAAATTTTAGTGGTCAAAAATATCCAGTTTCCTTGGAGTAACTAAATGTTCATATGAGCTTTGAAAAGGCAACTCCAATATATACAAAACCAAAGTCAGTCCTTGTCATTGATTTCCTGGATGGGAAGCTTCAGGTGCAGAGGTTGGCGCAGCCTCCTCAGGGATTCTTCTGCCTGCAATGCAAAAAAGAGTCAGAGTTCTTCCTTCTGCAGCTCTCTGTACCCTCCTCTTTCACACATCCAGTATTTTCTTTTCTCAGAAGGCACTGGTCTTAGGCAAGAAAACAAACCAGTCAAATGGAGGATGCTGAACATTTACAGACCTGCTGAGGTCATTCAGCCAGTCTCCAGAGAGAAGCATGTACCCTGCCTGCTCAGCCACTCACCCACATCCCAAAGTATTATTTTCCTAAGATTACAATTACAAAATTCATGCTCACCACCTAAAAAGCATCAAACTCTAGCATTATGTCAAATGAACTATCATCAAACTCTAGCATTATGTCAAATGAGGGTCAGGAAATTATACCCTGAACTATGGATTTGGAACTAAAGGTTCCATTTTCTTTTGTGAGACATTGAACACAGAGCTGGTGAGTGGGGGTGGAGGAGTAAGAATTGAGGAGTGAGAGATCTGCTACACTTTTTCATGAAGGCCATGAGGTTTTTCCTAGGTGCACACACCACCTTTTCCATCCAGTCTCCCATATTCTGTAAACCTAAAGTGTTTTACCTAAGAAATATGATTATGATGTCAAATGCTAAATTCTGCAAGACAAACTCCTGCCAAGGAAGGGAGGAGACTGTTACCACAGCAGTGCAGCAAACACACTGTGCCCAAAATCAATGCAGCTATTCTATTAGAATGGCCAAAAATGCAAAGTTAATTAGAGTATGCAAAAAATAGATGTGTCATGCTGATAAACAGACTGACTTGTTAAATTCATGGAGGTCTCCCTTTCTGATAATTTCCTGAAGTAGTTTTTATATCAATGGCAAACACTGTATGGTTATCTGAGCAGCTGAAACTGGCTGATAAGCAGCACATTGTTTTGAATGTAAGTAGCAAACCTTGAGGTCACTTCCCTGTTAGCTGAGAGTTTACAGGAAAAGTCCAGAAGTTATCTCATTCTTCAGAGACTGTATTTAAATACCTCTGCTAGGTCGTCTTTGAGCTTGTTGTATCGTTCCACATTAAAATGCTGTTTTTTGGATTTCCGATAGAAGTAGTGGAGGAACTGCCTGTCTTTAGCATGATGGTAAATATAGTCCTGGTGAAGGAAGGAGGACACATTTGTGGTTAGCAAGAAAATTGAGTAGAGGTCAAAAGATTAGAAATTTGGCCTGTTTCAGGAAAATTTACCTAGTTCAACATACGTGTGTGTTCTGTAGAGAGGCTACATATAAAGTTATGCCATTACAGGTCATAAGGGCCTTTTAGACATATAGTAGGAATCATTTCTATCCCATCTATAGGAATTTTCAATTGTAATAAAGACCAAGCATAATCTTCATGACTGGAGCCACCTGAGTCAATGGACACTACTTACAAGAAGTCCAAGAAAGTTCAGCTACTATTTCTCAAGTACTTATTTGAAAGTCTTCAGCAATGGCACCAACAGGTATTCAAAAAAGCCAAGTAATAATCTCTTTTTCTACTCATATACAAAAAATAGGAATGCTTTAGCCCTTCTTAAAAAACTGGGGAGGGATAAAACAAGCATTCAGAGCCAGCTCTTCATAAAAACAGACACACCTCCCCTTCTCACTAAAAGAATTTGATGTCTCATAAGGTCTATAGATCCATTGGTATTATGGAAGACAATGTTAGTTACTCTTCCACATATCTCCACAACAAAAAAGTTTTGCATCACAGAAAGTTCAACATCAAGATGTCCATTTTGGGAGTAAGATACAGAGCTAAAACAGGAAAAGGAAACATTTCTCCAAGTCTTGCAGGATTTCAGAACAATTCTGTGTTGTGAAGCTCAGCTAAGATCTGAGCAAACTTTTTTTCTTCTACACAATGCTTGCTTCCTTGTCCATTTCACATGTCCTAGATTTACCTCCATTCATTCAATGTCACAGAAAAGTAGGCAGATTATGAAGAGCAAAGCAATAACATTTTTTCAGGCACTAAATAAGGTACATTTCAGTAATGCAACTGCCAGAATCCCAAAGGGTTTGGTACCCTGCACTGTTTATATATAAACTCCAGCAAATAAAAGCTACTGTGCAGTGATTTGCGTTCACAAATTGGTACAGCACTGCTAGTTGCTCTCCTTTCACAGCAATGAGCAAGGTGCCATTTACTTTGCAAAGTGATCTACAAACATTTTAAAGGAGAGATTTCTTTCATCACTCTTCATTCCCTAGGTTACAAAGTCTTACTCATAACAGTTATGCTCAGCAGCTGGTCTGCAGTTCATATGCAACAGTACCTGGCCTGGTTTTGCATAATGTAACGTTCATATCCACCCCCACTAGGGATTAAACAAGTCCCTGTCTGATGGCAAGGCTACCTACTATATTCTACTTTCATCAGAGCCCAAAGACTGTGATCCTCAGAGTCAGTTTTCCTCCTTCTCAATATTCTGGACATTTACAAAATGAGGTCTTACCTGCTTAGTAAGAACAAAGTAGGCATAGAAAGCCATGGCACTCCCGTAGGTGATGAAGTATGTGACTGGCTCCATGATGTCCCACGAGTACACCCACCACGTAAGCCATGCCAATGCTCCCCCTTGTGTTGACATCAGAGCTAAGCCAACCCATAGAAGCCTGGAGGTCTTTGCATCTGCACTGTCCATGATTCTGTCTTTCATCTAAGGAAAAGAAATATAGAAACCTGTTCAAAAACACGTTTCCTCCTATGTTTCCTCCTGCTGGGCTAGGTCCTTTTTCACGATCTCTTAGTGACTTACCCTGCTGAAGAAATAAAAGGACTGAAATCCAAGGGCAACTGCATCTTCTTGCTATTGTGCACCATGAAATTCTGCTTTTAATTTCCCCACTCTACTAGGGATCTGAGTCTACTGGATTTCCATTTACCATTCAAGGCAGCTCTAGTTAACACTAAGGCTGTAAAAGGCAGCTCTAGTTAACACTAAGGCTGAGCCTCACAAAGTAAGAGTCCTTTCGTCCACCAGCCTAAGACACCGATGATGTCAACCTCATGATTGCTTTTTTTCTGTACTATGTGTTCAGAACTCATACAGCAATGGATGACTAAATTGGACTTTCAATCCCAATACTAGCCATGCTGAGGCTTGTTCATGACAGCTTTCTCCAGGTGTTGTGGTTTCTGCCCTGTAAATATCCATAACAAGAGGGGAAAGAACTGAATTGAAAATAATTTGAATTCTATTTGAGTTGACTTTTGTTTGCATGAGGGGAAAGAATTGAAAATAATTTGAATTCTATTTGCGTTGACTTTTGTTTACACAACAAACAAAACAGACACACCCTAGCCATTTATGCTGATTTTCTTCTATCACTCACTATTACTCTTGATGAGTGGAAATGCTTCTGAGTTTGAAGCAAAAATAACCCCACTTTCCAACCTGTTCAAGAGGCAGCAGCTCTTCTTTCAGATGGTCAATTGAAAATAATTTGAATTCTATTTGCGTTGACTTTTGTTTACACAACAAACAAAACAGACACACCCTAGCCATTTATGCTGATTTTCTTCTATCACTCACTATTACTCTTGATGAGTGGAAATGCTTCTGAGTTTGAAGCAAAAATAACCCCACTTTCCAACCTGTTCAAGAGGCAGCAGCTCTTCTTTCAGATGGTCCAGTTTCTGTAGCAATTCTCTCTCTTTCCTGATCTGGTGATCTTCTAAATGTACAGCCACAAACAGTCTGTGAACCAATGATTTGATGTCTTCCATTTCAGTAGCATGCTCACTACTCAGCTTATCTGAAAAGAAAATCTTTGTCATATAAACCATTTCAAGAACACACCCTTCTTCATTCTCTCCTCGCCACCAACCCCAAAAGCAAGATCATCCACTAGTAAAAAAACAAACCAAAAACAAAGAGAAATTCCTTTCTCCAGAAAGGTTCACATTTTCTGAGGCTTCCCATGCCTTTCACTAGGTGAAGTGAGATAACCAGGTTTTAAGGATTGCTCTTACCTTTTACAGGAGGTGACACACTGTATGTTGTGTTGTTGATAACCAGTTTAAAGTCATTCATCAGTAAAACCTCCATCAAGGTTGCACCAGAGACCTTGCTACCATCTGCAGAAGAAAGATTTAAGTTTTAGATCACTTATCATAAGGAGTCTTAAACATTAGCTGATAACAATGTGGAAAAGTGCTAGAGTTCTTCATTAATGATATAAGGAGTCTTAAACATTAGCTGATAACCATGTGGAAAAGCGCTAGAGTTCTTCATTAATGATGTTTGGAAGGGAACTGTTACAAAAATTGGCAGCTGATACAAAACATTAAGGAGAACCCACAAACACATCAACACAGTGTACCTGAATGCTTCCTCTAGTGGTGTCATTCAGACTTGTCCCTACTACCAGCAGACTTACATTTCCTTGTGTGATGATTATGACTAGAATTGACCCACTGGGGAGGGCAGAATAAAAAGAAGTTCTGTATAAATCAGCAACAAATTGCAACATAAGGACCTGCAAACACAAGGTTTGCATCTCCACTAGGGTTTTGGGAAATCGAAAGACTTTCAAAGACCTCATCTTCAGTTATATATTTATGTCTTTCCTTAAACAGGCTCTTCTAGTCAAAAGGGGCAATTCCTATGGGTGGTGGTGTTCAGATTTTTATTAATGGTACTTAAACAACTGTTTCACAATCAGTTGTAACTGGAAGTTAAGAAGTAGATAACTACACTGTCCAGTACAAGGCAGACCAGAAGCCACAGAGACATAACTCTGAAGAACCCTTTTCTATGTTTTTTTTTTTAATGCAAGAATTTGCATGAACAGTACCCCATGAATTTTACATCCAATTTTACATCTCCTACTGAAAAGGAGCTTCTGGAGTTATTAGCAGCAACATGTAATAGGGGATGCCAGGAGCTGCCACTGGCCCAAGTCCAGCAGATCCCAGAGCCATCCAGTAAACACCCCACCCTGTGGTTCAGATGTCCCAAGAACCCCAGAGCCATACACCATTGCTGCTGGACACATCACTGTGGCATGGTGGTTTGAAAAGCCACAGAGCAGCTGCTCCACAGTACCTGCTTGAGCTGATATTTCCTATACATAAAAAGGGCATCTTCCACTGCCCCTGCCAAGGGCTAGGCAGCAGTGCAAAACAGCAGCTTTACTCCCAAGGTGAATAACGAACAGGCTACAAAATACCAAGATTTTTCTATTTAAATATTTTGTCACAGTGCTACTGCCCCAGCTCCTCCATCTGTCCCCACGTGCCCACTACAGAAAAGCCCCATAGACAACCACACACCTGCAATTATTTATTCACAAGAACCTGTTCCTTGGGCCTCATCTGCTGAACTCTGCCAGCTAATGCACCAGCTGGCTCCCCCACCTACTCTGTGTGGGTAGCAAAGCAGACCTATTACTTTCAATCCGAAATATGAAATTTTAATGTGCCCATCCACTCATTTCTTTTTTCTTTTCAGTGTATTAAAACATCAAAGTTCATTTGCATGTACATTAGGGTGACATTTATAAAGTGACATTTAAGCAAAAAAATGCTTTTCAAAAAGAAGTGCCAGACAGGCTCTTTGTTCTGGTTGTGTTACACCACTGCTAATATTATTAACCTGTGCAACCTTTTATTAACCAAAAAGAAGAAGTTTTGGGGAAAGGGAGGTGTTTTATCTTAGAAAATTTCCCACAGATTTTTAGCAAATGCTACTTTCAATCCTATACCTAAGCACGAGTGTTCAGATGTAGACAAAGGGCCATTTTTTGTCTCCAGAAGTTTTACAGGACCAAAATAAAATCCACCAAAAATGAAAGCAAGTCATCATACACAGCACTGATACTTTCATAGTTAAGGCTGGGTTTCATTTAATGGCTAAATAACACAAAAGAAGTGTCTGCACTAAATCAGGACTTCATAATTTTTCTTTAATAATAAATATTTAAATTCAGCTCTCAGTATTTGACCAATAGTTTCTTTTTACAGTATCAGTTTCCTAATAAATTAAACATCTAAGCTGTTCTCTAGCATTACAATTGCCTGGCACTTGATAAATAGAGAGCACAGAATTGTTTGACAGTTGCTGTTTTAACCAAAGCAGGCAATAGTTCTATACCAAAGTGGGAGGGGGCAGGTGTGTGTTTAAACAGATGAGATGATGTGAAAACGACCCAAATTCCTCTCTGCTTTGGAATCTGCTGCCTGTCCATGCCAAAAATGCCAGATTTGTAGGTTTCTTACAGAAATTATCTTATGCTTCACAAGTGACTGATGCTTGCACTGAAGCAGAAGGAGCAGATAGCTTTTGCTGGCATACCAGAGAAGAATGCAATTTGTCAGTGAATCACAAACAGTACTGTCATGGATGTCTCTGCACAGCATCAGTACTCAGAGGTTAACTGTTTGCTGGCACATGTTCTGCCTCACCCTGGTAAGAAATCCTTTGTAGTGAAAAACCTCCATGTTGAGGGGAGAGCCAGCTGTGACAACAACCATTTGTTACAGGGGCTCCTGAAGATAAGAGTCTTGCACGAAATTACCTTTTTCAAGAGAATTTTCTAGCAGGCACTGTAAAAAAAAAAAAACAAACCAAACCAAAAAGCCAACACAAAAGTTCCTGTGTACAAAAAGCTCCTGAAGTTCATGCACACACTGGGATCCACACAGAGCACGTCTCCATTGCTCCGGAGAATAAAATAAAATTTTCTATGGGATATATTCCTGTTTTACTAAATGTGCTTTTAAAGGCAACTAAAGCAGCTTCTCCTAGATCTGTGGCTTCCCGATCTTCTGGAAACATCAATTCAGTTCCTTTAGAACTCCGTGCAGCCTTCTGCATTATCAAGCAGAAAGAAAGGGAAAGTTATGAATGAATCCAACTATGAAACTTTGGACCACCTTTCTTTGACCCCATCTTTTCTTTTGCTTACATGTTACCTGATGGAAAATAAATCTTTCCATAGGATGTAGCTGTCTTTCCTTCCTTCCTTCAGGTGTGAGTGGGGAAGGGAAGAACTAGATGCTTTTAGTTAGCTAAATTCAAGTGCCTATTCTACCAAATTCAGACCAAAAACCTACATCCCAATACTACTTTTGAAATTGAGTCCTTTTCTAGTACCAGGATGGTGTTTGCAAGAATTTTCAGCATTGCTGTGGGAAAACTACAAATCAGCGCCAAAATACAATCCAAATTGTCTACAAAATAAAATGGAGAACCAGATTAACTAACAGGATGTTAGGTTTTATCAACAGGGAAACCAAAGAGACAAAACACAAGAAAACAGTGAGCAGAGCTCGAGAAAATTATCTGAAGACTTGGGACAATGGGATGAACAGTATGCTACAAGAAGGAAAGACACCATCAGTGCTAAAATATCAATTAGCCTTCGACCCTAGCAATCAGTTTCCTTTCAACCCAAGGGCCCTGAAGTATTTTACTCCAGCTGATAAATGAAACCTCACCAAAGTCTCAAAAGCTGCCCTTTACTCTTGCACATGTTATCTGATTGGTTAGCTCTTAAATTTTTTAGATGAGTTCAAATTTGTAATAAGGCAAATGGATTCTTTCAGCTCTGGGTGACACAGAACAACTGGCAGATATCACATTCAACAGCCTGACAGGTCATCTTTAAGAATGATCACAGAGGACAAGGAAAGAAAAAGATATCAAGGAAATCAGAAGACAGAATTCAAGGACAGCATTACAAAGAGAAGCTAATTGAAAAAGATATCAGAAGACACTACTGGGATAAGAGGAGGTTTACAGTGGTATATCCAATTCTTCATTTTTAATCAGCCTTTTCCAGAGGACTCAGGTATTAAATCTGAAACACCAATAAACCCCAGAAGCATTCAAGAGCTACCCCATCAGCAACATTGCTAAACCTGGTAGACGACTGAACTCATGTTTCAGGAGAGAAGTACATCCATTTGAAAAGGAATGTATTCATTTTGGGGAATAACAGAAATGTAAGATACCTGTTGCAAAGACTTCTGCCCTCTCGATTCCTT
>NW_008659779.1:36776-38916 GCF_000695815.1 Acanthisitta chloris | reverse complement strand
CTACTGTGGTCACCACTGGCTTAACCGTGAAGCGACAGCGTTCACCTCTTGTGGGCAGCATGACAGTTATCACAGGAAGACCATGTCTGTAATCGACAGTTACTTCTGGGGGGTAAAAAGAGAAAACTAAATCAAAAATTCATATTGTAGGTTGCAATTTAATTTAAAAGCTGTTTTTAAAATACAGGATGAATAAGGAAAATAACACAAAACATTCTAGGTTTACTTAAATTAATGTAGTACTTCTATTTCTGGGAGAGATAGATAGATACATAGATAGATACATAGATACATAGATAGATAGATAGACACATAGATAGATACATAGATACCCATGCATTCATCATCTCACATGGTTCTCACAAAATAAATTAAAACAAAAAAAAGCCTGTTGACATTGATGGGAAGAAGGAAAACCTGCTGGGAAAGCTTACCATCAGATGGCACCAGCATGCTGTAAGGTGCTCCCTCCCAGCCCCTCCACGCTCCGGAGTGCTTCCAAAGCTGCACCTGCAGCAGGGACACAGGGGAACTTGCTTTAGAAAGGGCAGGATGCAAGATTTACCTCGTTAAAGCAGTACCCAGCCTGTCACAGTGATCTGCTTCTGTGTGACCTGACATCTGAGGTGTCTGTCTGAAGAACACTCCCCTCGCTTAGCAATTTCTGTGTAAATAATGGAACTATCCTTATAGAAAGCACGAATGTTGCCAAAGGTATTAAGGTATTGACCATACATAAACTTTTTGTCTAGTGTGGTTTAACTAACTCAAGGAAAAGAGGGAAGGGGAAGGAAAGAAAGGGGAAAAAACCCTGCAGTGTTTCTGAAGTGCTTTATGCAACTCTTAAAATAAAACCTCTTCTCTTCCACAAAAACAGCTGCTTGAACAATCTTTACATCATAGTGCCTGAAGTCAGAAGTGTTCTGCAGCAGTTCAGAGTCCACAGTGCAACTTTCAACAGTGGGCATAGTTTCAGTGAAGACTTTTACTGCTGAATCATAAACAAATGTCACTGAATAATCACAAATAAAATATAAGGGACCAAGGTCAGTACCCTTTTCTTATGATTATATACCATATACCAAAAGCTAGCTGTTGACATTCATGCTATTATAAAACAATAATAACAATGCAGCTGGCCAAAGTATGGAGGATTTTTGTGATTTAAATATGAATGGTTATTTCAACTCCAGCTGAGATGCTGCTGCAGCTAACAGTACCACCAGCCTCTGGTACCACATTGAAGGAGGCACATCCAGATGCACTAAGTATCCTCTGTGTCCTGGGAGAGGGATGACAGCAGGCTTTGACCCTTCCTGACTCTGCTCCCAAGCTCATCCCTCCCAGAGACACTGGTGGGAACCATCAAGACCCTTCAACACAGTCATATCAAAACACAGAAGACAAACTGCTCTGATTAGACCCATTACTTAAAGCACTCCATCCACGTTCTGGAAGGTATAACTACTCACAAAAGTCCTTTGCTTCTACAGCTAATCCCCCTGCACAAGGAGACAAACAACCTTATTGCAGTGACTCCACACATCAGACATTATGGCTACAAACTAAGTGTAACAGCAAAAAGTCGGAAAGGAAATCACATCCCTGACTAAGCCAGTTACAAAAATTGTGCATGGGCTGGGCCGAGGATAGTGATTTGAAACGCAATAGTTAGGGTAAGTGGAAAACAACGTGGAAAAAGATGACAAGGACCAATTCTACCTCTGGTGAGCTTTATTGCTCATCTTTCTGAAGGCCAAAACATTTCAGAGTCTGCAAGTTAATATACTTTGACAAGGCAGGAAAACAAAGCTGCAAATGCAAGAGGACCTGCCCATTCAGTATGCCAAACACTGCTCACCACATTCACTTGATTTATTTGTTTTTAAAGAATCACAGGCTTGAGCATTTGGATAGAAACACACTATTAGGTTAAGTAAAAAATTCATCTGTAAAATGAATCTGTGTGATTCAAAGATGGTGACATTGTCCTAGCTTTTTACCTGGAACAAGCACTTTCCAGCATTTAAAGAAAGTAATTAATTCTGGGAGTTTCCAACACTGAGAATTTTGTGTCATCTTCAGGTATCAAAGGCAGTCAGAAATCTAGACTAAAAAGAAAAATGCCTGAAACACAAGG
>NW_008659779.1:28010-36730 GCF_000695815.1 Acanthisitta chloris | reverse complement strand
CAGCCACCCAGAGCTGTGGTAACTTGTCTTTCTTCAAGCAAAGCAGGAGAATTCCCCAGGAGCAGAGCAGGACAGCCCAGCTCCCCAGTTCTCACCTCATACACAGAGAGGGCATCTACACTTGCGAAACATTTAGTAACACACAGCCTAGAGTAACAAGACAACTTTCAATATATGATCTGCTTTTCCACAAACGTCCCTGAACTTTTCAGGGACTATGAGTTGAGTATATGTTGAGTATTGCTATGGTCTGTTCCAGCTGGAACAGACCATAGCAATACTCAACAGCTTTGAATATCAACAACTGTGTTGTTTCTTCAGAGGGATATATAAAGGAGTACAAGGAACTATGTTTTTTACAGACACTTGATACACAACTTTGCAATCAATATCGAGATATTGATCATCTAACATGCCTCAGGCAATGAACTGCACCCAGTCTGTATCTGAAGGTTACTGAAGTTCTTTTGTTGTGTATTTAGGCATCTACTTTACTTATGGAAGAAACAATGCACTCAACAATTAACACATATTAAAATATTTATATATATTAAATATATTGAGTTAAACATGCTTAAATCGCACTTATTGAAATAAGATCTTTTAGGTATTTCATTCTATTATTCTTTAGATTTTGACATTACCGTTCATGATCCATTGAAAGAATCGCTATATACTGTGGCTTTTTTTTCTTTTTTAGATTGTCTGTTAATGCAGCCTACTCACCAAAGTCACCCACAAAGGATATGTGAAGTATAAGACAAACAAAAGCCACAGAGCCATGGAGTCAGAGTTCCAAATAGTAAACTCTCCATATAAGCTCTAGGTTGATAATTGGGAAGCATGAAGGGCTGAGTTAATTTTCATCCCATGTTTCCAGATTTAAATTTCCGGTTTCAGTGAGGTTATTAAACCATTAGCTGGTGCCCTACAGCCAAATCACTGTGCCACTCTTGAGATGCTTGGAATGACCCCTACCCTACCACTGGAAAAGAAGTGTTAGTCATCCAGCAGCACAGCTAACAGGAAGACTTGAGCTGCGGGACCGAAACAGCCATGAGACTGCTCTCACAGTAACAGCAGGGAGAGCTGGAACAGGAATACATAACCTGAATTAACTGCATCATGACTAACTTTGAGGTACTGTAAGAAGGACAGCTTACTCTTTTACATGCCAGTACATGCACCCCTTGACTAATTCGTCTAACCACACAGTGACTAAAAAAAGCTATTCTACATCCTTCTGCAACTGAAACACACACGTGGCAGGTTATCTGGCTAAAATACCTCTAATACAATCAGAGTTATGTTCAGGAATCAGGCCAAAGGCTTGTGAACAGCATTTAGCTGTGAAACACTCTCCCTCAGCTGTATTTGCTTCATAATGCAAAATGCCTGGGAGCAGCAGGCAGACACAGCACACCACATCTCTTGGGCTCAGGTTCAAGGCATGGACTCTCCTGGGAGTGAAAGCTCATGAGAATTTAAGGCACAGAGTGTTAATTGTGATAAAATTAATCCAGCATATTCTGTTCAAAAATACCAGTTGGTATAAAACAGAAAATATATATCCAGTTTAAAGAAGTACTTCTTCTGTTAAGTGCACCTCCAGCCTCTAACAGCAGAGAAGTTGCCACTGTTAGAGTGAAAATTTCAACAATCTGGTTTACAGCACAGCTTTAGGGACTAATGTAGCAGCATAACTGAGCTGGAAAACTAAGCAGCCAGACATGAAGAGTGGGAGAGACAGGAATAAAAATACTGCATTTTACACTTTTGAGAATTGCAAATGACTGAACCTACCTACATTGCAATTTCTGGAGTTAGCAATTCCAAATAAGCAACCTCTTATTATGCTGAGTGACTGCTCCTGCAAACTTAAGCTCAAATTTACTTGCAAACAGTTATATGTAAGAAGTTGGTATTATCATCAGCATATCAGGTGACATGAAAACCCTTCATCTTCCTCAGCACTGCTAATGCAAACAGTAACCTCATCAGGAACCATAACTTCTGTTCTGCAGAAAACTGTAATGTGGGTGGGAAGAGAAAGAGCAAGAAACAATTTTTCTCATGAAAAAGTGACCTTGAAAAAGGAATTCTACAGAAAGATGTCATTAGGACACTTTCTGAGAACACTGAATTATTGCCTTCGACACTTAGTTGGTTTATTTAATTTTGACTTGTCATATCAAAATGTTGTAACAGATCAGCTAGCCAACAATCACATATTTTAATTTTTCTTGTCTTTGCTTATATCATCTCAGAAGACATGGTAGTTTTCATTTGTTACTTCAACAGCAAAAATACTGTAACACTCCTTCAACAATCTAGTCCCCATTCATTTGCATTTATTAGAAGAAAGTTATTCATCCCAACCAAAAACCAGTGTCAGCTCAACTCTGTCTGCCCTCTTCTTTGAAGTACTATGCAATACTACAACTGAAGTATGGTATTACTCCAGATGCTGTTAAGACTGCCTCAAGTCAAACTGAGGAGCAGCCTCCACAAAAAATTATTATGCAGACTGTTACTATGAATGCCATGGTCTCCCATATTCTCATTTCCTTCTCTCTAAGGCAGTGATAAGAATTTGATATAGAAAAGCACAATAACCAAATGCACTACTGCACTAAGCATAAACTTTTTACTGTTAATTATACTGTAGCAAAACACATTGTAATGAAAATATATCTTTTGAATAGTAATATGGTGCTGCAGTCTTGTCAGAAGAGAAGAGCTTGGTTATCTCCTGGAGTCTTTGTCCAGCATCTGGTACAGCTCCCACCACACAGCTGCTGAAGAAGGACAGGAGGAAGGAAACAGAAGGGAGAAAAATAATGGGGGAAATTACTAGTTGCAGTGTCTAAAAATGAATTTTGGGACTGCTCTTTCTGAGTGTCACTAGATGAGTCAACATTCCCAGTGTCCATGATTCTGTTCACACACTGATCTTGCCCAGTTTGTGAAGGAGAGGGCAAGACAAGGCACCTCTCTGGATGCTGCTTGCTTGTCTGGAGCAGGAGGAAAATGAGGGCAGGTACATGTTAGCCACTGTTCAGTGAAGCCATGTACTACAAATAGCTATTTATAGTTTCCATATTGACTTTGATGTTTTTCTATCTCTAATAAACACACTTAGAAATTCTCTACATATAAATGATGTTGACTCCCACCTGATTCTCCAAGGGAAACAAACCAAGATGAATTAATTACAAACTAACAATCTGCACTTTCAGAATAAACTATCTACAGACCTTTCAGAATGGTTTAAAACCAAGGGAAAGGAGGAAAACCAGCAGGTGCTGTCACAGTCTACAGAGTTTGCAGGTCTTGCACAACCAAGATTACCAAAAATGAATCAGTATTCAGACTAAGTTTACAATAAGGACACAGAAGGTATTTCCCTTTTTAAAATGAGTCACTAATGCCATTCAGGATATATCTGCTGTTGCATTCTTGTGCTGTTTTTATAAGCAATCCCACACAATTAGAAAAATAGCACATAAGGAGCTCTAACAACCACCTACAATCATCTCACAAGTGCCATTTGAGCTACAGAAACACCTTCTCATTAACTTTCAATTTGTCTTTACTTACACTGAAAGGATTGTCACTGTTTCTCCACTGGTCCCAGAACTGATTTAGATAATCATGCAACAACAGCCTTAATGCAAACAGCAGCTTCAAGGCACATAACTCAGATTTAGCATCATCTTCTGGAAGCCCAACTTAAATTAAACAAACAAAATCCCTGCAACAGACACATCATTCACTCTGCTGTAACACTCCTATACCAATATAGCAGTTTCAGCCAGGGAAGAATCTTTTGACACTTGGGAGCATTCAGGACATATTTCTCTTTCCTAGGACAAAAAAAAAGATGACAGATCTTTTTTGTTTTCCTGAGACACAGCATTCCTGTCTCAGTATGGGCGATGCAGTGAATACCTTCTCCCAGCACAATAAAAACTGCACTGCAACAATTACATTTCAATCCTGCAGCTAATTCAAAATTTGTGATATTTTTAACCCATTCCTCAGTACAAATCAACATTAAAATAAAGTAACCAGCAGGTCTCTACCAGCAAAGCAGTAGTTTCACGAGCATGCACATTACAGTGATCATGAAGAAGCAAGAGCAATACAGAAGTCAAATGGCTTTTCTTCAAAAATCACTTGCCTTACAGCACTGCTAAAAACCAAGAAAATAAAATAGTCTAAGCAGTCAAAATTTTGTTTTCATGTGCATGTTCTTTGTGTCTTTATCATCACTGACAATCTTTCATTTCCTGCCTCGGCTCAGGTTCCATGAACAGCTGGGCTAGATTTAAGCAGCCAGATAAACACTACCAATGACCAAAATGACAGCTGTGATAAGAACTATATCGAGGCAACTGGCCACCAAGAACCTCTTTTATGATGGTCCAGCTGCTCAAATCCACCACTACAGAATGATTTTTGAAGGGAGACCTTCCATCTAGCCTCCACTGAGAAAGTGTGCATCCTTATCTGATTTCTCCTCACTATTCCTTTGTACTCTCTCACCCCACCCCTGCCCAAACTTTTCCTCCCCACATACACATCCCACTCCACTCCAGACACGCAGGCAGGAGGGGGAAGTCTTTATACAGCCCTTGCAAGTTGTGGATTAATACAGAGGGAAATGTCCCTTTTCTCACATCGTATGTCACTGAGGCCATCTGACTTTTCACTGCAGCTGTGGATGCAGAGCTCCAAGTATCTAGAGAAGCACTAGAATTTGCACCCATATTAGTTTTACAAGCCATAAAAATAAGATGCTGAAAACACTGACATTTAAAACAGGCTGAAATTAAGCCTCACCCTCTTCTATCCAAAAACATGATTTCACCAAGAGTGACCCCTCACTGCAAAGAAGCAACACACAAAGTCCTGAGGAGATGAGAAGAATGAACAGCAGCTGACATCATCTGCCTGCAGCATCTTCTGGGAACTACTCTGAAAGTACAGATAATTCCTGCTTTTCAAAGCAAGCAGACCTCCAAACAAACATGAGGACAGGCCTAAAACCAAGACAGCTGTGCAGGCCAAGTGCATTGTTAGGAGCAACACCAAGAATTGTGTCTTATCAAATTTTCTTCTCTTCCTACAAAGAGAAGCAGATCTAAAATCTTCTCTGAGACAGTATTGGAAATGTTGCATCTTCATCTGGTTTCATTAAAGTCTGCTTGTCTGAAAGTTGGTGTTCTCAATACACTGTATTTTCAGAAGGAAAGATGGGATGCAACACCAAGAAGAAAGTTTGCAAATCAGAGAGGGCTAAGAATTTGAGAGGGAGGGATTATAGCATGAAAATATGTTTGTGCTTTATCAAAATCAAAAGCAAGCCTACATTCAAGAGCTGTGCCATCTGTTCCCCAAAACAGTCTAGTCAAAAGACTGATTTATCAGCACAGTCAGGATTTTTAATTTGTCCCACAGGATAGATCTGTGCTCTTGTGCTGTGCATTTTGGGGCAGGCATCCTGATCTGTGAAATGTTGCAGAACTTTAAGGGTAACGAGAATGACTTTGCTTTCAAAAATACACTTATACTATCTTCATCAGATGAGAAAATGGGCTACAGGGGTTTTAGAAAGAGCATATCATAATCTACACAGCTGCTTCCATGTGTTTCTTAAAATATTAAATAAATAAATAAAAGGAAGATCACACAAACTCCTCTCTAGGAATAACACTAAAAATTTCTTCTTCAAATTGCCAGCCAAGAAAAAGCTTGTTTAAATTTCAGCTGAAATGAGATAACAAGAGAGATAAGGATGCAAAGTCAAATGATACACTTACAGGTTTACCAAAGTTACAGCCAACTCTTGCTTTTCTCTTACAGAACTTCTCAGATTAAAAGCACTGAGCAGGTTGTAGCTTGCAGGAAACCAATGATGTAACTCACAAAAATGAACTGCTTGCCAACATTTTCATTTAGAATAGACACTTCTATTTACAATATAAATAATCCTATCCTCAAGACAATAAAAATGGGGTTTTGTACACCTACAAAGATGCACTTCTCTTAATTTTTATGACCACTGTTTCCTCAGGTTTTTCTTTACTCAACTGTACAGGTTTCAAATGCCTTAAGGCATTTACAGCTTGTCTAATAAAGAAGAGACTGCTTGGGAAATTTGACTGATTCAAGGCTTAGAATTAGCATCTGACAGATGGGTACAAAAAGTTCAGTCAGAATTACCAGCAGTGGAGAAATTCCCAATGATGGCTCTCACCCAGCTTTTCAGATCTTGGAAATGGAACCAGCTGTGCAGCTGATGAAATGCACCAGGCAGGGAAAGGTGGCTCTTCTCCATGGCATCCCCTCTATTCCTCACCTAGTCACTTCTCCAGCAAATCATTTCCATCTCTATCCTACTGGGTGTGTTTCCCACCTTGTCCCCTCTTAGACCTCCTTAGAATCTGACCACAAGCCATGAGAACCACAATACCCTGCAAAACCAAAGCAAACATTTCTCCTGTTCCATTGCACCACCTCTTCTTTTTCCCTCCCTAAAAACTGAACTGCACTATTCTATGATCTAGGAGCAAAACTTTGCTCTCTTGAAGAGCATTTCCCCACAGCTAGCAATTTCTACTACACAGACACCATCATCCCAAAAGCAGAAAATTTCTTGGCAATGCAGACTGTTAGCTGCAGATCCAGAGCCTCCTGCTGCATCCTCTGGCCAGCTCTGTGGGCCTGGCTCTGAAACCAGCAGAGCTGTGAGCAGGACCCTTCCCCTTTCATTTGCTCTCAAACACTCCCCATGTCACCTCACACAGAGGATGCCACCCAAGCAAGGAAACACAGACCAAGAAAAACTGAGCTTGACTTCAGCCAGACATGGAGGATTCATTGTATTGTTCATTCTTGCTCAGCAAACAGCCTGTTCAATTAAATAATTAATTGCTATTTGGAGGGGCAGGAAAATGTTAGGGATCAAATCTAAGGCAAGAGAGGACAGTAATAGATAGTAGGTACTTAGTCTTACTTCCATGTCTGGCTTAGTCAGACACAGATTTGCTCTAAATTATACTGGGACTATCTGTTGCACTATTAGAGAGGTTTCTCTTACTGCAACAATTCCAGAAATGATTTGTCTATATAATTATTTTAACATAGCAGATCATAAGAAGATGTTTTTATAAATATCTTCATATCTCCATTTCCTTTTTTGTTCTTTTTTTTTTTTTAAAAAAAAAGTCTGCAATTAGACCAGTCCAAACAGTTAGGAATCTGTTTTGCACAAGTAGCTGTAAACAGGCACTTTTCTAAAGGGAAAACAAATTTCTTCCAATTGATTAGGGAAAAAAAATAAATTAGGAACATAAGAACTGAACAACTGTCAGACTAAATCAAATCAAATGCCTTTTTCTCTTAGCTATTGGCATTAATATGTAGATATAATGACTTGTATCCCTTATAACAGATAGTAACAAAGTAATTCCCAAATGGAATTTAGTAGGCGTACTGGTTTGGCCTGGGGTAGAGTTAACTTTCTTCATAGTGGCTAGTATGGGATTATGTTTTGGATTTGTGCAGAACACAGGGTTGATAATGTAGAGATTTTTTTTATTGTTGCTGAGCAGAGCTTACACAGACCCAAGGTCTTTTCTGCTTTCTGTACTGGCACTCTGGCAAGGAAGTTGGGGGTGCATTGGAGACTGGGAGGAGACACAGCTGGGACAGGTGACCCAAACTGACCAAAGGGATATTCCATACCATATGGCATCATGCTCAGTATATAAAATGGGAGGAAGAAGGAGGAAGGGGGGACATTTGGAATGATGGTGTTTGTCTTCCCAAGTGACCATTATGCATGATGGACCCTGCTCTCTTGGAGATGACTGAACACCTTCTGCTCATGGGAAGCAGTGAATAAATTCCTTGTTTTGCTTTGCTTGTGTGTGCAGATTTTGCTTTCTCTATTAAATTGTTTTAATCTCAACCCATGAGTTTTTCTAGCTTTTACCCTTCTGACCTTCTCCCCAGTCCTGCTGATGGGGGAATGAGTGATATGGTGTTGGGTGGCTGGCTGGGATTAAACCATGAAAAGTTTATATCCCAGCTTTATATGCCTCTACACTCCTGTGTATGCTGAAATTACTTGCAGGGAGTGCTAAAATACACTTTTTAACCTTGTTAGAATGTAGGCAAAGAAAACAAAGGCATAAGCAGTGAATAAACAGAGAGGGCTAATCCTTCTCCTTTCCATAATTTCTGATGAATTATATTTCAAAACAATGTCCAGGGCAGACAGTATGAGAACATCCACAGTGAGTAGCCAACAGCAAACTTAAAATCACAATTTCATAGAAACATCAACAAGGGTTGTCAGAACCCATAGAGCTGTCATTTAACAGATCTTGGCAGCAGAAAAATATAAAATGAATTTAAAAAAATCAGACAAAAAGCAAAGAAAGGAGATGTTTCTAAGGAAAAAGATCAAAGAGGCCACTACAAAAACATCAGTATCAATATATCCAACATTTTCCAGCCTTCATGCACAGTCACAGAACAGTTGCAACAAGCTGCATTTAGCAGCATTCTTGCAGCAACAGCAACACTTCACTTGAGAAGACAACTTTGTTCAAAGTTCCTTATCAGAGGTCTACATAAATGTTTTTAAACCCATGAAACTTATCTAAGCAGGCAAGCTTACAACCATCTATTTGTTTTCTTGAAAGAGA
>NW_008659779.1:16521-27983 GCF_000695815.1 Acanthisitta chloris | reverse complement strand
TCCTGCTAAAAGAGTAGCCACAGCAGAGATGCCTAGAAAATCCAACCACTCTGGCATGAAACACTGGCATGCTGTCAAGAATGCCTCGTTAGTCCAAGAGTTCAGGAAAAGTTCCAACATGCATGTATGTCCTGGCAATTTACAACTTGTGTTTAAGGACCTATCACTCTCAAATACCTGTGGACAGAGCTCTCGACATTGCCAAGTTCAAAGAGACACACCAAAATGTTGTCAGATGTCAAGAAAAACACTTTTTTCCTTTATCTTCTGTTTTCCTTTTGGAAGACACACCAAAATGTTGTCAGATGTCAAAAAACCCACATTTTTCCTTTATCTTCTGCTTTCCTTTTGGACGTCTATGTTCCCCCACTGCTGTTCAAGAAGCTATTTTAATCTAAAAACATCTAATGGCTGAGGCTTTGCTGATACTCCTCACTTCCAAGTCTTCAGCTGTTGACATCAGTGTTTTAAAAACATATCTTAGCTAAACCAGTGACTCAGTGAACCTATTTGCAACATTCCTCATCAAATCCATTATAGACTTTCACCTTTTTCCTGCAGGAGTAAAAGTACAAAGCATACAGACAGTAATTACATTCCCAAATCAACAACCAATACTGGCTGTGACACACTGAACTATCACTCTGGCCTTCAAGTCTTACCTCTGTATAACACACCTGCACATCTAGATCTTTCTTGAGAGCAGGCAAAGGAAACAGAAAAAAAATTAAGATTTCCTGTAGTTTTCCACTGTTTTCTTCTAAATCCTATTATTGCAAGAAAACCAGTTACAACCAGTAGAAGATGAAAGGCTCTGCATGCCCTGGATGGTCCAGCACCTGAGTTCTGATGCACCTGCTGAGCCTCCCAGGGGGGAAGTTAGCAAATCTGCATGTTAGCTGTTTGCTTTTCACCCCAAAGCCTTTGAACTCCAGCCAACTAGAGTTGTTCTATTTCCTGTTCCTCTATTAATTAACTCAAGGCATGTATTTGAAAGACTGATGCAACAGACAGGACAAGAGCCTGTGTTTACTAAATGCAAGGTTTACCAAGAGGTTTTAGGAACCCTTTTAATGCTAAAGCAAACAAGAATTTAATGCCACACAGAACAAGCAAGCAGTAGTCAAAAGCTGTTTCTCTTTTTCTCCTCAGGCCTGTAGTAACATCAATATATATATATACTGGGTACAGACTTCTGGTCTACCAACACAAGCAGGTTGCTATAATGCAATGTTTATAAGGTTGAACCTCTTACCCAGCTCTGTACTTTGGGATACATTTAAATGAAGCTGCCATTGATGAATCAGACTCCTGTGGACAGAATCTCTAGTCTGCAGCACCGACAGAGGTCTGTTTTATGGTGGCAAGTTTTCTCTAACCTACCTCCAATAAATCCTCTCACACTGTTAATTATTAAAGCTAAAGCCTAGTTTTGTGCCCAGACTTGCTCCTAATTGAGTGGAAACATATCATTCAGGGAAAGCATTACTAAAGGAAAACTCCTGTAAGGTAAATAAATCCTGAATGCTGCGTGTGAGGTTGCCATAGTTATAGCCTGTACTACACAACAAGCCACAACACTGTCATAGAAAATGAATGGGCTGTGGTCACTTTATTTATTCACCTCACTCCCAACATGCATCTAAACCCATACAGAAATTTTATGTAAAGTCAGAGTTCAAATAACATAATTATTACGGCTTTGAGATATTCATCTTGAATGCTTTACTACTCAGAGCAAACACTAGACCATTTAAATTTCTTACATTGCAAGGACCTGAAAGCTGCAGTTCTTAATTTTGGAATTTTAACACAGGATCACTGGAAAATTAAACTTACTCCTTCCCGCTGTGACATAAGCATGTATATGCAAAGAGATTTCCTACCACCAAAATATTCTGCCACTATATTTTGATATTTGGTATGAAAGAATATAAAGTTTGCCTGATTTTGGAAAGCATTACATGTATGCAGTTTGTGCAGGAAAAAAAAGGTTGGTGGAATCCAACAGCTGTTCTAACATGTTGCTTGCAATTTCTCTTGAAAACAGCCAAGAAATTAATACCTAAAATGCTAACACAGAGGTCTTTGATACACCAATTAAACTGTTTACCGGGAAGGTATTAATTATAAAGTGAAAAAGCACAATAGTACACTTAGTCCTTAAAAATCATGGATTCTCTTTGTCCCTCGTGTTAACTTTGATCTGAAGGAAGATGTAGAGTACAGGTTGTATCAGTAGTTGCAAGAACTCCTTGCTCTGAAGGAATCTAAAGTCTCTTTACAGCACTTCTACATTTGCAAACTGACTAGCAAGGCAGGTCCGTGTTACACACCTCATTAACTAGCACGTCTGACTTTCCAAGTGACCCAGTATTTTCCAGGTGACGTTTCTCAGTTCATCAGGGGCAACTCAAAGCCCAATTAATTCTGCCAACAGAAGAAGAGTGGGAAACTCCCATCATTAACATCCTACTTCAAGTTAGGACTAACGTGCAGGGTTATGAATGATCTAGATTTTTCTTTTGCTTTAGTAATGTGGTTTCCTAGAGGAACAAGACACAAAGTTATGCTGCATGTCTGTCTACCAAAGTCAGTTTCCACAAAGATTTAAGATTATTTAATTACACAGCTACCAGCTACTCAGTCAGAAATGGTTAGCAAGTGCTCAAAGATCCAACAGCCTATGTTGCCTCTACTACGACACAAAACTTTAGTGCATTAGGGATGTTAATTTTAAACCAAACAGAGAGGTTACTCAAAATTGACACCTAACATCTGCTCATTCCTGGCAGCACACTTGCCACTCTGCACTACCAAAACAAGAGGGAGGAGCAATGCTATTCAGGAACAAGGCTGAGCTGTTCCAACTTGGAAGTATTTACCTAATACCCTTCTAACAATAATTCATTTGAATGTAGAATAGCTTTTAACCTGTTATTCTGTACAAACAGGCAAAAGCACCCCCAACCAACCAAAATAATACTTCCACCCTTCTTGGAACAATGTGCTCTTCTTGGAACAATCAAGTTATAACAAAGGTATTGTCAGAAGCATGGAAAAGATGTGCAGTCTACAGTGAGAAACTGCTGTGTCATAGGAAAATGGTTTTATAAACTGCTTAATGTGTTCTTTATATTCAATGTACTTTTCAGTCATTTTTTTCTAGAGTCCTATTGCAAGCTCTTCCCAATCTAACCTGCCCTCAGACAGCACAGACTGTTCTAGGAGTCTATTATAGGAGTGTATTTTTCTTATTTCAGTGCAGGTACCAATTTTCACATCCATAAAAGCAAAAGAACCACACTGACGTATTCTCTGCCATTTTACAGTGCAGAAATTTTCTTCTTGCTAGCAATGTAAGCAGGTGAGCTGAAAGTCAGACCAAGTGGTTAATTCTGATTGTTTCACTTTGCAGACTTGGCATACATAGTTTTCAGGTAGGACACTAACCTCTAGGTGTTTCACACTTGAGGTGTTTAAGCCTGGCATCAAGCATCCTAAAGCTACCACAGACTTCAACCTCAGTCACACATGCCTTCCAATGCAGCACCCCAAATCTGCATGCACATCATGAAATGTTGGGGTCTTCAGTTTCTAAACTTCAGATTTACAGTTGAAATACATCTGTAAGACTTCCAACAGACCATGGAGCAAACCATAAACTGCAGAATCTATAACATAGATCCACTTATAAGGCTTGGAGATGATGATATTAGAGGTCTTTTCCAACCTAAATAGTCCTGTGATTCTATGATGATGAGACTTTACGAGACCTGTCTCATGGGCTTTCATCTAGCGCAGAGCAAGTTGTAGCAATCAGAACTGGAGACTTCCATATGGACACTTACAGGTATTTGTGCTGCATTTATCACCTACAATGATTATGTTTCATTAAGGGAAGCAGAACTCACACAATGAAGAGGTTCAGTTGAAAGCATAGGTTTGTGCATCATGTTTTTATATTGGTGAGATGTACATATATAGTATCTGTACTTTATACACAGCTAATGGCTAGCTGAGGGGAACTGCAGGACTTAAAACAATGAAAGGTCTAGTTATAAATGCCTATCACAAACAAAAGGTTAGTGACTCTAGAGGATAAACCAGAGAGCACAGGACAAATGGCATACAGATGCACTGATACCCCTCAGTATGGCTGAGAGTGACAGAACACCACTAGCTATATCTGAATTAATTCTTTTTTTTTTTTTTTTTTTTGCTCATCACATTTAAAATGTCATGAATAAAATTTACTGTTTTAGTTAAGGTTGAAATCTCAACAGCCAACAGGCATACAAATTAATTTGTTCAGGTAGTGCCCAAATATATATATTTATACATAAAGTTAATGTAAACAACCACAGACAAAAAAAATCCATCCGTGTCTTTGCATGAATCTGAATATAATTGAATATCTGATTTAATCAGCTAAACAACTCATGAGGACATCAAAGAACTCTAGTGGTGGTTAGTTTTTATCTTCCCACATTTTTATTAGAAAAAGAATTGCAAAGAAGTGTCAGAATACATGAATACTGTTGATATATTTCCCATACAGTGTTCATTATTTACATTCTTATAGCATGCATATGGGGAGAGATCATGCATCCCAGCACTCACCCAAATCCACCTGATCAAAATCATCAAAATAGTAACAACTAAACTGGCAAAAGGAAGAAAATAATCTAAGCATAGAATTACAAAGATTTCCATTTGCATCTGCTCTGCTTCTCCAGCATGCTGTTGTGCTGAACAAAATAGGTTGTCCTCCTCTCTGCCTATGAGATTGAAACCAAACAAAAATCCTCTGGCTAATGAAGTTTCCTTCATTTCATAAAATCAACACCATGATTTTATCTCCATGTAAAGGGACACTGGAAAATCAGCTCTAACACATGGATTTAAGAGCACAGAACTGCCTGTGCCTAGCCAGAAATGAGTCTCTAAAGCACATACATGTGCTGAGATGTTACTCCTCCTCCTTTCCCAGCCATCCATGACCCAAGACCCTGAAAAACTGAACTCCCTCCAGCAGTACTTTTTAAGATAAATTACTCACATTTTCCACTCATTGCAGTGTACCTACCCACTATGATCATAGCAGAGGTTTGTGAAGAAACACTTCTCTAACAGTTGTCTTGTTCTCCTTACCCTTAGAGCTCCTGAATCTGCTAGATGATTTCAGTTCAGTCTTGAGAGATAGTAAGGGTCTGAAGGTTATGACATTCTTGCATATTGCATGGAAAAATTGGAGGCTGAATGGAAGAGGGACACAGAAACTGACATCCCCAGGGAGAAATAGCCAATGGCTCACCCACTCCCAGGGGCAGACATGCAGACAGTCCCTGCATTACCACCTGGGGACTCACTGATACTTTCCACTCCCAGCTCAACATGGCACATCCTGTGGGCAAGGACAAGGATGACCAGGGGAATATTTGTCACATGTCTGCAGAAAAACAGGCTCATTAGGTCTATGAGCCATTGAACTGTGACAGCTTGTCCTATGCAACCTATAATCACATCACCACAGGCTACCTGAATATAAAATGAAGAAAGGCTGTTATGGGATCTTTTAACTCCGCATCAGTTTTGCACATACCTCAAATTTATGCAGAATAGAGAGTTCCCACAAGGTAACACTCGTATTTCCTGGTGTTCCAGAGCAATCCACCCAGGTTGAGTCTATGATTCTATGAATTCAGCCCAAAACAAAGGAGATATGCAAACAAAGCAGATAAGGCCATGGCAGGGAAGAAGAGGAGAGGCAACGACAGGATGATCTTTCAGGTCCATTCCAACCCCTTAATATTCTATGATTATATCATATTTCAGAGAAAGCATAATAATCGATGACCTGTCCCATATTAATTTAAATAAGAAAAATCCCACTTCCTCACATTCCAAAAAGTGAATCCAAAGCACTTGTACATTTAACAAAGCATTCTGCAAAACCTAGTAGACAGAGGAGGGAAGGGGCTTGCTGTAGCTATAAAATGGCTCAAGTTCTCACAGGATATTATAGGTCTAAAGGCATAAAATTGAAGTATGTAAGCTGTAAAGCTGTTTCAGTAGTGATGTTTGGATTATCTGTACTGTTCAAGCAATATGCCTGAGCAGTGGAGCTGACCACCACATGCATGCCATAGGGAACACTGACTTATATGTTGCTATCTCACTGATGCATCTGCTTCCTCGGGAGCTGGGCTTTCTTCCTAGTGTCTCTGCCTCTTGCTTCTCCCATCTTTGTGGTTTTCATTTGAAGCTACAAAGAGCAGGCAAAGGAAATTGAAACTACTGCAATGGAACAAGAAAAGCAGCCAGCAGCTATTTTTGAGGTGGACATTGCATAGTGGCAGACAAAGACATAACACCCCCAGCCCTTCTGCACATTTTGCAGGTTTGACATATTTCTCCAAGTTGCCCTCTTTTTCAGTCGGTGCTTGCTTTCATAATACACCCCTACCTGCAGTCCAGATGAGATCATACCCACATCACATTCCTGTTATCAGGAGCACGAAAGGAAGACCTTACACACGGAGCCAATCAGATCAGTGCAAGAGCACCGTTTCCTTTCCTTCTCTACACCAGAAAAGTAGACCTCTGTTCTAAGAAATCAGATCAGAAATAACTGACCTCAACTGCTGTGTTTCCACTTGTTGGTACTTATCCAGCACTATTTAGTTTAGAAAACCTTAAAAAAACAAGATTCAATCACTTGCCTGCAGACCATGGGGTCAGGCAGTTAAGCTGTATAAGTTCATCCAGCACCATGTGGGGATTTTTTTATAATACATGGAGTAAGTCATTCATCTATTTCCTTGTACTTTTTCTTGCAAAGGAAAATAGTTAAAACCCACGAAAAACAATGTCCAGATGACAAGTTTGGACATTTCAAAATTCTGAAAAAAACACAAATGCATTTTGCACATTATGCATTTCTCAGAAATAATACAAAATGCAAATGGTGCTGAAATTTTTGAAGTGAAACACTTCAGCCCGCAAGCTTCTTCTCTGATAGTTATTGCTTTGTCATTATCATGTGAGTTGTTTTGACAGCTTCACTTCTACACTGACTGTAAATCTGTGAATATTTCATGGATGATTGAACCGGATCAGCTACCAACAATATCCACCAGCTTGGAGTATGCAGATCTAGCCAGGGTCCAATAGCTAATTGCATGCCTGTATATGAGTCAAAGTGCTGAAAACCTGTATTTACTTTGTGCTGTGCAATTCCTTTGCATTTTATAAAGTAATTGTAAACTATTTGACAAAATTAACAATGTGCTTCATGAGTTCAACTCCTCAAGCTACAGCTACATTTAAACAAAACCAAAACAGCTCAAATGTAGAAAATAACAAGAGCTTTCTGAAAACTAAACTGGCAACAAAAGCAAAAATTTTTATATGACTGCAGGTTTCCTAGGACTCTATGGAATGCATGTGAAAGAGTGCTGTGTGCTTCCCTGTCCTAGGACTCAGCAGAAAAAAAAAATTCTACCAACATAAACATTACATTTGAAATCTGTAATGTCTAAATCCTACTTCCTCTGTAAGTGCATATTTTTGTTGATTTAAATATTTTTTTATCAAAGGACCTTAGTTTTTTTTTAATCTTGTCACATTTGCTGCCTGTATTTTGAGGGCATAGCAGATCAGCTGTCAAGAGAAAACAAGCACACTGAAATCAAGAACTGAACTCAAACTCTCACACTGAAATCAAGAACTGAACTCAAAATCTACAATGGCCACCGTGATCCAACAAGAGTCCAGCTAGCTTAACATCCTCCCACCCAACTGTGGGCGGGCAAACCCCTTAGGGATGCCCAAGGAGGAATGAGAACAGGGCAAGGATGTCTTCATTCCCTTTCACAGTGCATTTTATGTCTCCTCTCGGAAAAAGTCAGATACAAGTATCTTTAATGTGGGTGTCACAAAATACAGCAGCTTGGCATCCTTGCCACACTATGATCTGTCTATGACTTTGTCTCACAACTATGACTGCAAAGATGACATTTATTAAAGACACTCAGTAACTTGGTTTTAGGAGGTCCAATTTCATAGCCTTCAGCTATTTTGCAAAAACATAGAGAACAGCTGCAACAAAAGGAAGCAACAAGTACAGCACGCAGGGGCTGCACACACTGCAGCCAACTCTAGGTTAGAGTCTGGCCTGCTTCAGGTAGACTGCTGTCATGCCTGCATACTTCAGTGACTGTAAGCAGCAGAAAATGCAACTGAAACATTCTCAAAGGAGAATACCAACGAAGGGCAGCAAGGGTCTTTGAAAGAGTCCCTGGCAAAGGAGGAGCAGTTGTTACATGTAACTTCAACTTGATCATCAGATGGAGAGGCAGGTCTGAGAATGTCTCTCTGTGCCTGCTCACTCAGCTCCTGCTCACATTTCAGCTGACATGTAGTCCATCCCATGGCCTGATGTATGTTGGGAGCAGTGCCATTAGGTCAAAATGAGAGCAATGTACTGGCAGGACACATTGGGCAGGAAGGGCTGAAGGTCTTTGTTCAGCTGTTACCACCTGTAGCTTGCTGCCTCCTGCAGCCACCATCCTTGCATTATGGTTGCTAGCATTATTTTCAGAATCCTGAGGAAATGGTATAGACTCAGCTTCCTCAGCTGACTCACAAAGCTTTTGAAGCAGATCCAGCAGCAGCTGGACTGCTGAGGCTTTTGTGCTTCCCAGTGTGACACAAGGATGCCTGCACTGTGCAGAAGGAAGGATGAGCACTATCACTGAGGTCATTGCTCTGCTCATGGTGCACAAGTTACAAATCAGAGAGCTTGGGAGTCAGAACCATCGAGAATGAAGTGATGAATTAGTGAAATCATGTTAGACCAGTCTGTACAAAAGGCATGGAGCTCATTTGACATATTTGTGAGCTCATTAAATAAAGTTTAGTGTATAGAGTACATTGTCCTGTAAGTTTGAGAGATTGAAAAGGACTGTGACACTCTCCTTCTTCCAGCCTGGTGCTCCAGGATGAAAAAAGAGCGAGGGGTTTGTCAGGTTTATGTATCAGCATTTGTCTGTAGGACACAAGACAGCACATCCAGCTCTTGTTGTGCTGCATGTCCTCCACACTAGATTCAAATAGTGCAGGCAGCTCACCTGAGTAACGTTACAGGATGAAGCCAGGCTCCATACATACACCTAACTACCCTAAAAGCACAGGATTTTCCTTACTACATATTTACTAGATATCTGTCTAGAGTAGCTCTGTGTATGTCAAGTAATGAATTCCTATCCTCTCCCAAAGAAGGGTATTTAATAGCTCAGACCACTTCACTCTCAGGAAATTATATATAGGATACTCAAAGTTTCAATTTCAGACATATCCCCAACTATAGGCATAGTTCTTTTCTTTTTTCTTCTGTGCTCGTACCTCTCATGCTGGTTAGATTTATGAACCCCAGTAGTCATTGCTTATGCAAGTTATGCATATTTAATTCTTAAATTTTTCCTCATAAAATAATCTCTACAGCTTCTACCCATTTACTTCTGAGCTCCCTTCAATGATCAATATCTTTATAATAGGAACACTAAAACCTAATATAAATATTTTAGGTACTGTCATACCACTTCTCTTATTCTCTTGCACCCTGAAACAACAACTTCTACGCATGCAACACAACTACACTGATCTTTCCTACCACCCTAGCATATTCAGGAGTGCCAAAAATCAGTGGGTTTCCTCACAGGGAGATGGGGAAGAGCATGCCAAAGGTATTACATTTGTTCTTTTCCTTTTGTCCAGCAATTTTTTGTCTAGCACTGAGATAATGCCTAGTAAAATGGACTATCAAGTGACTTCCAGTTTAATTTATTACAACAAAAATAACAAAATAATCACTATGTCAATCTCCATAAAGCATCTCACTTTTATGTTGCCTTTCAGATGCCTTTCAGATTCTCTCAATGTATATGGCATTGGATTTCACTGGGACACAAGAGGAATTTATAGTTATTTACCTCTTTTATCAAATTACTCTCTGTTTTCAGCACCAGTGAGACAGCAAAGCCTGGGAAAAAAACAAACTGCTAGTCCCTGCAGAAATTCATCTTGTATTCTGCATGTGCAAAACATAAGGTACACATAAGCACAGTCTCTCTGTTCAGTAGCAGCAGCTGCAGGGTGATGTTACAGGTGCATTAAGACACAGCAGGTGCTGCTACACTGCTGCTGCTCTTCCCCTTCCATGTAACACAGGTGTGTTACAGGATGACTTGTGCAGGAGCATTATGGATTTCAGTCCAGAAGGAGAAACCAAGATGAGCATGAAGGGGGCTGTGAAGGAGGACAACAACAAATCAAGCTGGCAAACTCATGACCATAAGGTGATTTATGATACAGAGAGACCTTGCATAACTGCTGCACCCTGTGATAGAACAGTAACACAAATTACCACCAGTTCCATGGGCTTGAAAACTTCCGCTACAAACAGCAGGGCAAAGAGAGATATGACTGGCTGCTGAACTTGCAGCTGATAAACAGCAAAGTCCAACCACACAGCCAGCAACAATCCAATACTTGCAAAAGTGAATGAGAAGCAGAACACTCCCTTACGTTGTGCTGCACCAACTCTACAGCTCTAGCAAAAACTTTGTTTTCCAGTGACTCTCAACACATACTCAACATATTCTAGTTTCTTTTTTTAAAGGAACCAGACACAAACTGTCCTTGCTCAAGAAGCAGGACCCTTTGCAGCTATTTCCCTGGAAAATTATGATCTACACATGGTTCATTACCTTATTTTACTGATGGCTGAAGAAAAATGAGACTCAAAGAGCTGTCTGCTTCTAGTAAATATATAGCTACTAGAATTGTGCCAACATACTTCTCAGCTTCATTCTCCTTAACTCCACTTCAGCATCATGCTTTCATCATCCCTATGGCCTGAAGCTGTTCATATTTAGGAATGCAAGAATACTCCTCCTCTAGGATGTGAATGGAAGCTACTAGTATATTATGATAGGAGTTAATCCCAGGTGAACTTCAGTCACTCCTCTTATCTGTTCAGATAAAGAATCATCTGAATGTTTGTTCTACACCTGTTGCTTTATGATCTTCAGCTTCACAGATTAGAAAAACTTCTTGTCTCAACTATCAGCAGAGGGAGGGAACAATTCTCAGCCTCTGAAATTATTTAGAGGAGACAGAGGGGTGGCATTTAACAGCTATGGACAAATTGTTCTCCAGCTGGGCATAGACTGGGTCAGGGATGGGCAGACATGTAAAAAGTCATCAGACAATTCCAGGCCCCAGCAGCTACAGGAAAAGGCCAGTAGCAAGCATAGAATATCCCCAATCTTTGCACCTTTCTGAGGATGCAAGACAAGCCCTGGCCACTGTCTGTTCCAGCCACATCTCCACACAGAAAGGACTACAGGACCTAGGCATCTCCTTCCCTGAGGAGTTTGAAGGAGGAAGTGGCTGGC
>NW_008659779.1:0-16500 GCF_000695815.1 Acanthisitta chloris | reverse complement strand
CCCTGTGTCTTCAGTCTGTTAACATTACACTTACTATACCCAGCATGTTCAGATCTGCCTATGGAAAAGAGTCAGTTGAATCCTCTAAAGCTCTGCTCCCTCTGTCAGCATTCAAAACTGAAAGGGGACCATTGGAGCAGCTTGCAGAAAAGAACAGTCCCTAAAAATCACAAGCACTGGCATCCTAATCTGTAAATCTATTTCCCGAGAAAATCAAGTACACACATAATGATTAAAATGCTACAAGGGCCAATCTGAAGTGTAGTTCTGGACACATCTGTGGGTCTAAGCAACATTGCAATTTCTTTCTTATGCCTTTTATGTGTCACTACACAGATAGGACAAAGCAGCTTTCTTTCATATCTCTGATTTGCAGCAAACCACCCTAGTTAGACTGTTTTCAGAAGAAGAAATGTCTGGGGTTTTTTAATAAGGATTTCAAATATCACTTACATCTCTAACTCCAGCTCAACTGTCACCAGCACCATTAGAAGAGTAATGCCAGGACTGCACTCACAAATATACCTTCAGATCCCTGGCAAGCAGCAGATCTCATTATTACACCAGCTCTTTCACTTTTGCATTCCACTAAGAATACAAGACTCACACTGCAGGGATTTTACAAGCATGAATAAAATTTACTAAGCATAAGTAGCAGCAAACCAGATGATTATACTGCATTTGGCAGTAGGCAAGAAAAAAAAGCTTCCAGCTTGGTCTCTGTCCTTTCCACAAAGTAGACATTAGCATCCTATGGTGCTGATGCAAAACAGACGGGTTGTAGCTTGAGCTGAAGACTATTCTGGCAGGCTGACACAGGGCAGGCATTCCAGTGCACTGAGAGTCCTCAGTTCTCAGCTCCTGACTCCCACAGAGCTCTACACTGAACAGAAGCTGGGAGTCACTGCCTCACTTAGAGGCAAAACACCACCAATTAACTGGCTAGCAGCATCTTGCTTCTTAGAGAGACAGCACCTCCGGCTTCCACTGAATACCTACCAGAATGCTTAACCTCTGCTTCAGCAAAGAAAAGGACAATTTAAATGTCAACAGAAAATTTGATGTGTTATTTTTGGCAAGCTGCTCACCTTGATTCACAGCATCACTGAATAGGTGTGATCAGTGTCCAGCTGGCTCGACACTGGATTTAACTCTTGCTTCACTGTAATTAAAATCTTACAGATGGAGTTATAGTTTTTAAAAATGTTTTCACATTAGCTCTGCTAAGGAATTGCCAGCATTAGAAAGAACTTATTGATACAGCTATCATCAAGAAACATCTCTACGAAGACACAGGGTATATATCTGTGGGAATGATTTAGCTATTGCTGCTGGTGCTGAAGTGCCTAATTTAAACAAAATCCACTCAACATTTCTTCCCCATTAATTAAAGTCATCAGCTGCGATACAGAAGATCAATGAATATCAAAATCTAGTGGCAATTACAGAGCTAGATATTGAGAATTCCCTGTATGTTTATTAAAGCATCACTCCAAACATTCTTTCATATTTTTTAGGTTTTTGAGTACCCTAAATTAAAACGTGTATTAGTGTACATATATAAAAATAAATATACACGAAAAATATTGGCCAAGTCATGAAAGGCAAGAGCAGTGAATGGGAGAATGAAGAATCATTTCCCACTGTAGGAGAGGATCAAGTCCAAGATCATTTAAGGAAACTGAATGTGCACAAATTCATGGGACCGATGAGATTCCTCTGTGGTTCCTGAGGGAGCTGGCAGACAAAGTTGCTAAGCCACTACCCATCATATTTGAAAAATCATGGCAGTCAGCTGAAGTCCCTAAGGACTGAAAAAAAGGGAAATATAACCCATTTTCTCTTTTTGAAAAGTGGAAGACCATGGGAACTACAGATCCCCAGCAAGCTAGCTGATGACACCAAGTTGTGTGGGGCAGTCACAGCTGGAGGGAAGGGATGTGCCATCCAGAGGGACCCTGACAGGCTTGAGAGGTGGAACAATGCAAACCTCAAAAAGTTCAACAAGGAGAAGTGCAAGGTCCTACATCTGGGTCACAGCAATCCCAGGCACACCTATAGGCTGAGCAGAGTAGTCATTGAAAAGGACTTGGGAGTGATGGTTGATGAAAAACTCAACATGAGTCTGCCACGTGTACTCGCAGCCCAGAAAACCAACCAAATCCTGAGCTGCATCAAAAGGAGTGTGCCAAGCAGCAGGTCGAGGGAGGTGATTCTCCCCCTCTACTCTGCTGTCATGAGACCCCACCTGGAGTACTGCATACAGTTCTGGTGCCCCCAACATAAGGAGGATATGGAACTGTTGGAGGAAGTCCAGAGGAGGGTCACAAAGTTGATACGGGGACTAGAGCACCCTCCCTATGGAGACAGGCTGAGAGTTGGGGTTGTTCAGCCTGCAGAAGAGAAGGTTGGTGAAGACCTCATAGCAACCTTCCAGTGTCTGACAGGGCCTACAAGGAAGTGGGAGAGGGACTCTTCATCAGGAACTATAGTGACAGGACAAAGGGGAATGAATGGCTTCAAACTGAAAAAGAGTAGGCTTAGATTAGGTGTTAGGAAGAAATTGTTTAGCATGAGTGTGATGAGGTACAGGAACAGATTGTCCAGAGAAGTTGTGGGTGCCCCATCCCTGGAAGTGTTCAAGATGAGGTTGGATGGGGTTTTGAGTAGCCTGGTCTAGTGAAAGGTGTCTCTGTCCATTGCAGTGGAGTTGGACTAGATGATCTTCCTTCCAACCCAAACCATGCCATGATTCTATGATGATAGTATTCTAAGTATTTTAAGCTTAGAACTTTCAAAGAAAAGGGCTTGCAACTGCTGTAGGTTAAACTGTAATTAAAAATATTATGTCTCCTGCATTTCAAAGTGTCCATAAAAAAAGATTTATAGTATAGCTATCCAACAAGGCCTCTCAGTATAGCAATATCTCATATAGGTAAAACAGATAAATAATTACACTGATTCTTTTCCTTTCAAAGATGTTAAACTAGGATTAACACCAGTTCCTTATCTTTTACCAAATCCAGGTCATAGGCTGGAAAAAGCTTCATTTGTTACAGGTTTCAAAAAGGTTTCAAAAAATTCCTATAGCAGATGGATTTAGAGAAGCAGAAATAGTGCTTTGACTGATACATATTTCTTAATTTGAGCAGAGTTTGTGAATTCTACTAACAAAGCAATGTCTGCTCAAGCTACTTTGTTAAATCATGCTAGTGCAATTAACTAACTCCTTTCTTACAGAGAAGAGGTTGAATACTTAAACTAAAAGCATTTTAAAGTTTTTGAATGGATTGAAAAAATACTTTGACAGAAAATACCTGAAAAAATATGAAGGCAATAATCAAACTTCATTTGTTATAAAATCAATTTGATGCTGAACCCCAGTCCCCTCTGAAACAACACCGTTCACACTCAGTCAAGTCAATATTTAACTTAGGTCGATACTGCCAACCAAGCTAAAAAAAAAATAAATTTAAGAAGTCAAATCCCAGAGAGTAAAACATATCCATCAGCAATTCACAGACATGCACACACTCCAAATCCTTGTGCTATTTATTCCAGACCTTCTGTAATTTCTTGTCTACAGGATAAGAATCTCAGTTTTTATGCAAGACTGTATTATCCTCTTGACTGTGAAAGAGCTTGAAAAAAACCACTGTTCAAATCCATTTTAAAGGCTCAAATCTCAGTGGAAGGCAAGTACAGAGAAGCATAATTTTTTAAAAAAGAATAACTGCCTAATATTTCTGAGAAGTCATGGCATTATAAAAAGTACAAAATATTCAAGCGCTGCTTGCTGCCAAGTGACTGAAGTGGACACAGGGGACATTCACTGCTAGGAATACCATCTACTTTGGTTAAGGATTTTTTTTTGTTTGTTTCTGTTACCTTATGAATTTGACACTTGAACAGAAAAAGCTGCATCCTGAGGCAAGAGCCTGAAACAAAATCTGGCATCACTGCTCTCTTCCAAACCTGGTGAAAGGTGCACACCACATGCAACACAATACAGAAGGTCTTTCTGGTCTATATGTACCATCACACTGAGCAACTACACACTGCTTCCAGGCTACCAGCTAGTCTCTCCATATGGACAGTTTTTTCTGAATATAGCAGCCCACTCAGAGCAAGCCACAATGAAATGCATAATCATGATCACAGTGCCCAATCTGCATCCAAGACCATCTGCAACATAAAATGTAGATGCAAATGCAGATATCGAAATGGAGAAAATGGGACCAGACACTCTCTGTTGCTCTGTTGTCAGGAAGAAATACAGAGGGAGCTGAGCTGAGTTCCCCACAATTGCATAGTAAAAGGATTCTTGTAAATCTTTTTCACATTATAAAACTTCTTGAGAAATCTGCGTTCTGGAGCAGCTGCAGTAACTTATTGAGTCCTAAAGGTCTTCCTTAAGCATTTGCCTGGAGTGCAAAATAGTGTCTGATTTTTTTCAGTGATGGCTCATTACAAGTCTAGAAATTAGAAAAAATACCTGATTAACGACAAGTAAGCAATAAGTTTCATAACCATCTTTGCAAAGTGTCATCCTGAAAGAAAGTATAAGGGAAAATACAGTCACAATCTCTGACATCACTGTATTTTGCTGTGATATGCTTTCTCAGTGTGCCAGTTCCAAGAGCAAGAATTTGACATGGATTAATAAATGTACTGAAGAAACTCCTTCCTCACTTGCCTGTGGCTACGCAGAGTAGAAAGAGACTGATCAGCCTCTGTAGATTGTTTCCACCACATGTTTATTTTCTTTCTCTCAGAAGATGACTGGAGTTCAGTTAAAAACCTACCATCTGCCATATTTACCTGTTGCAGCTTCAGTCTCTGAAGCAACACACAAACTACCGAAATTTAAACAGAGGCATTAAGCAGCACTATCAAACAATAACTTCAACAAAAAGGGATAGCCTGAATAGTTCTGTGCTGATGGATGGTTATAAATACCACAGAGTGCATGTTACACCAGAGAGCACACGTTACAACAAACCAGAAAACAAACTACTCCCTAAATATACACAAGAGTACATCAATTCTGTGCTTTCACCATTGCCTCGGAAGAAATGTTCAACATTTTGTTCCCTCTGAATATGTGCTGTTGGGCTTCAATTGCATTTCCCTGAAGTTAGACACGAGATTCTTGTGCTTTCATGAGTGGAGGGCAGCAAGGAGAGAGCACGAAAGCAGGGAACAAGACAAACCAAGTTCCTCCAACTACAGCTTTTCCCCCTGAAGTGGATCCCCTGAAAACCACATCATGACCCACCACAGGCTGGGAAAGCAGCACTGCTCTGGTGCAAACCTCACTGCTCTGCAGTGCTGCAGGCTCCTCTGTGTGGTAACCTCTGGAGTGAAAGAGCAGCCAGGTGCCTGGAGCAGGAGCTAGAGGCAGACTGAGGGCCAACTGCATTGGATTGGGCTGTATTTGCTGACAGTAACAATAAATGTGATAAACTGAACTTGGGGTTTTCTGAAACACACTGGTAAATTTCTAATAGCAGCAAGGGAGAGCCTATGACACCAGCAACCTCTTGATTTAAAAAGAGCATGACCTGCCATCCCTGTTTTGAGTTTGGCTACGAACTAAAAAAAAAATAAATCAGCAGATAAGATTGTTTCTCTGTTGGCTCCAGGCCTAGGAATAGCTGCTGGCTGACTATTTTTTATGATGGCCACTCCCAGAACTTTGCATTGCTTGTGCATATGGAGTATTTTGAATTTGTGTCACGGAATTACATTATCTCTGGCACACTTGCAGATATGGATGAGCTCGTGTCGTAGCAGCATGCACTGACCTGTGAACCCACACATTGCTCCTGGCTTCTTCTGGTCTAAATGCTGCCACGAGGTGCTGTGTAATTTTCTTAAAGCTCAGGTCCTCGTGTCGTGGGATTACACAACAGGCTGACCCACCATTGCAGAGACTCCTCCAGAGTCTAGAAACTATTAGCAGCACCACAAAGGCTGACAGCAGTATCTAAGGGTTTGAATTCTAAATGTTATATGACTTTTGAGATTTTTAGCAGCATATGAATAATCGACATCAGCATTTCTGCTTAAGGCTGTTAATAATGTGTGATAGCATCTACCTTATTATGTAATTTTATGCAGTTACTTCTTCCATGAGTTATGAATATTCATAACTCGCACAAAAGCTTTTGTAATATGTCAGGAAAACTATTAACTACTGATAGCTAATGCCAGCTGAGACAAGATGAGCTATAACTATAGTGGTAGAGTGCATGGTTATAAGATCTTACTTCCCAACAACACAAAAATGTATTTGTATTTGAATGCCAGTGAGATTACGATTTTCATCTGCTGGCTCAGGAGAATCCCCAAACACAGCTGCACCCCTGTTCATGAAAAAAAGTAACATGGCCATTACAGAAGGAAAGGTAACCAGCTCACAAGGAAACTAGCTACAGTATGTGCAGTGTTATGAAATGCTGAAGAATGGCACCGCTATGATGGTTTGCCCAGATTAAAGTAGTATCAGGGTCTGATCTATAGAAAAATACACTCACTTTACACTTCCACTTCCATGAAGAGCAGCTTGGGGCTAGTACTCCAAGGAGCATGCATGGTTTAACAGCTATAATTCAGTTTTAGGGCCTGGGTTGACATCTCTTTAAATTACTCCAGCTCAGTCATTTTTCCAGTGTGCTTACAGTCACAGGGCACTGCAAGACCAAGCCTGAAATGTCAACCTTCAACCTGAGATCTTCTAAGTACACCTGATTTTATTACACCAGAAAGGCTACAAGCATTAAGTGTGCACCTTTGGCTTCTGATGAAAGCACAAAGACATAAATATGAACTATAGTTTCATATCCTAGAGCATGTCAAACTCTGTGGCTACAGATAGATAATATTTTTTTAAAATTACTACCATAAAGAATACTGAAGAATGCTTTCACAACCAACAGATTAAAATGAAAAAAAAAGAAATGGCAGAAAATTCAGTGCCTCCACATTAAACTGGGACTACCTCCAGCTCTTTTAAAAAAAAAAAAAAGTTACCTGCCTTACAAGAAACTGCTTTTGACTGAAGGTCATTGCACCTAGCCAAGAAACTATACCAGTCAGAACTGACTGCAAAAAAAGCCACAGTGGTGCCAAAACCTGGAAATGCACTCCAGCAGGAACCTTGTCTCAAGATTTTTATTAGACTTTTCTTTGTTTAAATGAGCTTCAACTCATTCTGCAGCAGGTCATCCCAAAAATCTCCCCATTCTGAACCTTCAGACTCCTTGTGTGGCATCTTTAGTAAGGCTTATGCTTTGGGATATTACTGGAAACACATTATGACTTCAAAAACTTTTCCAAACCAACAAGCAAACTGCTAAAACATGTGCCACAAAGACATGTAATGTGATGCCTGAATAGCCTGGGTCTCATTTAAAAGCAGTCTTTGGGAAGGCACTAGTAGGAATCCAGCGTATCACCAGCAGCATGTAAGATGAAAAGGGAACATGTAAACCAAAAGCAAAGTCCCACCTACACAGATGCCATGGTTCAAGCCTACACTGTATTTGGTTACCAAATACAAAAGCTGCTCACAAAAGAGCTCCAAGGATTGGATTCAGTTTTCCTATTTCAACAGCAGTCAAATCAAAACAGAGGAAGGCAGGAAAGACACAGCAAGACAAAATAGATTGCTCGAGATCACTAATTGCTGTGTCTCCATTCCCTTCCTCCCCAAATTTAAGAGACTTCCTACTTTCAGTTAAAAATGCTAGCATGAGTATTGCTCTGGAAGAGTATTTACAGAGACGGGGAAGCTATGATCTCAGTGCAAACTTTAAGAATTGACACTGTCATTTCAGAAACTGGTGTGCTGTTAACAACTTCCTGGTAATTTTATCTGGAATTTTGAAATTCTGGAAAGCTGCAGAGGGAGGGGAAGGGCCAGTAAATTGAAGCTGATCGACTAAGAAGGTAAGATAAACTCCCCACCTTGCCATTTCACAGATATCCAGTCTACCTAACACATGTCAGCTCTACAGGTCAGATAGACTGATCAAACAATACTGTTGCGAAATGCAATCGCCTTTAAGTTCCAACTGGTTTATGTGTTAATAGTATCAAGTATTTACTCGAGCCTCTGATCAGGATCCTTGACTTCCAACACTCAGCTGATTCAGTATTGTCAGCCTTGGGTACAGCATTCAAGTCAGCAAGACTGCTAACTTCTCACATAGTATTTATTTTATTAGAGATGTATTTCTTCTACCAGGCTTATATTTTTGCAATTAACTTTCATTTTACCAATTGCAAACAATTCTTTCAGCCTATTTCCTTGTCTAGAGCAAAGCAGAGAATGACAGTATCTGTAGAAAAGGAAACTGAACTACTTTGTGGTTATGCACTGGGTTTGCCATCTTCTTCACTTTTAGACAGTTTTAATCCATCTTTATTGCAATTAACTTGCTAACACATTTGTTCAACCACATACCTCAAGTTAGCCAAAATCTCAGCCCCACTCCCAGCTGAATCATCACATCAGATCCCAGCCTCTACCTAGCTCAGCCTGGAGATTAGCCCACCACTACACCAACCCTCCCTCCACCCATCAGTGTAAACCCCTGTTTGTGTTGGGTTTGCTCCTTGGATCAGGACCATTGTCATGACCATGTCTCACATGAGGGACTCCAGCCTAGAAGGGCTGGATGAGGAGCAGCTGAGGCCACAGAGGTTCCTGAGGGCATAGATGCTGCTGTGTCTGAGGAGCCTGGCACCTTTATACTTCTATTTAGAACAAAGACATAAAGGTGTTTTATAAAAGAAGTCTTTCTTCCACAGATAGCACAATGGAGTATGTTCACAGCTGTGCTGTCACAGACAGAGAGTGGCTGGTTCAAAAGGCAAGTACAGAATATAAATAACGAATAGTTTGCATGAGAAGGCACAGAGAGGGTCAGGTCAAGCCTTTAAAAAAAAACACCTCACGAACCCATAGGAACATTGTTCTGAGAACAGTGTGACATAAGCGTTTCAAGTACAACTGGTGACTACACCCTACACAAAGAACACTTGTCTTGGAGTGGAAGATCAGAACAGATTGCCCAGAGAAGTTGTGGATTCTGCCTCACGGGAGATATCCAAGAACCATCTGGACACAATTCTGTGCAATATGCCCTAGGATGACCCTGCTTGAGCAGAGAGCTTGGACCATACAACCCACTGTGGTCCCATCCAACCTTACCCATCCTGCAACTCTGTGATCTTTTCCCCACCATAGCACTCTGGCCAAAGTTATATCCTCATGAGTTTGATTTGCCAGGCAGAAAGACAATCTAATTTTTATCTCCCCTCTGGCAAACACACAAGACATTTAAAGATGCTTTTGTGATCTCTAAATCAACTTCATGGTCTCTTACTATACTTTTAGGTACCAATGGGGAGATGCTGGGAAGATGAAATCACTGGCTACTTAGCAGATAAACAAAATATTTCTTCAAATAAGACAATTTATTTCTCTCCATCTGACCAGACTGTGAAGACTGAAGTAATTTGGATCTAAAATGACCTAACAGTAAATGTGAAAATAATTGCTTCAAAATAGTTTTTCTGAAGTAAAAGAAAGAAGTGAATTATATCTTGCCTGTGTATAATATACTCAGTTTTGCTGTCCTTTTGAAGATGATGCACTGCCTGTGCTTATGATGATAAATGCAATGTTTTTGAAGGTATAAATTTCACATTTTTAGTGTAACCATCATTTTTCCATTCAAGTTTGAGGGACTATTGAATATATCTTTATCAGTAAGGGGAGGTTGTGCTTGCCAGTCCTCATCATACAAGCACAAAGCTATTTGTTTATACAGATGCTGACTGCTGACACCTGACAGTGCTGCACAGAGTAGAATCTGTGTAGTAGCTTGCTTAGCCCCAGCCTCTCTTGAACAAAGGAGAATTAGTTTATGGACTACAAAAGGAACCACCTTTAGTAGGCAAGCAGACAAACAATGTTCATTTTAAATTCTATTCCCTTCTTCGGTTGCTGTGCTACAGAGTCATTTTAACATGAGGGATTTATTTTACTAGTGATAGACCTGATCTTCAGGGTATTCATGCACACTTCCCTAACACCTGGGGATCACAGACTTTGGGTCAAGCATTCCCCATAAGCAACCTAACTTAGCCTTGGTCACACCAGATTCTTCATGCAGTCTGTCAGTTACAAATGGGTGTATAGCAGTACTGTTATAGCCCAAGCCACTCTCCACATAGTGCAGGAATTAAAAGAGCAGTCTTCCTGGCAAACACAAATTGTATTTGGGACAGCATGTATGAATACCTGCATTGGATGGCAGATATTTCAAGATAATCCAGGACTCATGCATCAGCTGAGAATGGAAAAAGTCACGACAAATAACTTGCAGGCCTGAAAACTGTCCTCCCAGCCTCCCTAAGCAAGTTCACAGAACAAACAGTTAAATCTAATTGTTTGTTGGACTCCTCAGGTTAGCTCAGAACACAGTTACGACAGAGTGAGCAGTCATAAGAGTGGCAGAAGTGACCTTGGGAAAAGCCACCTCTTCCCCACGCAAACCTAATCACCAGGTTATTACTCAAGATCTTGACAGCAAGAGATAGAACAAGGCAGCAACACAGAGAACCTGTCTTTCCCTTTCATCTTGCTGGAAAGGAGTGAAAGAGCTGCTGCTACATGCCCTCTGTCTTTCCCTTTCATCTTGCTGGAAACCAGTGAAAGAGCTGCTGCTACATGCCCCTAATAGACACTTCATTAACATCCTATTATAAAAAAGCACAGAAGTGACCATGAAACACCTCAAGACTCAGAAGAGCTTACTGCCTTCTCACATGGATGTAGGAACTCCTCCACCAATGAGAAACCAGTGAGAAATTCACCTTTTATGCTGTCTTGCAAGTATGTCATTAGTGTGAAGATGATCCCAGGGAAAGCAAGCCAAACTCAAGCTCAGCCATTCCCTTCATATTCCTCCAGCCCATTTCCCCTCGAGGAGAAGAGAGAAGTGAAGATTTTACTGTTTAACTAGATGTTGAGAACAAGTGTGCTGTTTGCTTCCTTTCTGATGTCAAAAATCTTACTGTGTAAGAAAGACTTCAGAAAGTGAAACTCACCAGAAGAATGCAAAACCCAAAAACCAAGCAGGAAAGACTTCAGAAAGTGAAACTCACCACAAGAATTCAAAACCCAAAAACCAAGCAACAACCAAAAAAAATATTTATTTCCCTTTCCTTCATCTCCTACCCCTTCAGAAATTAAGGTATCATAAGCTCTAGAACAGGGTCTACATTTTTACCCCATAAGCTTTAAAACACAAATTTAAAACAACAATGTAAAAAGTAAAAATTATCAGAGACTTATATTCTTAAAACATGCAATAGGTTTGTCAACAGCACTAAGTACTCAGCACTTCAGTGATTTGTGGCAAATCTTCAGAGCATCTAAAACACTTGCAAAGTAATTTTCTCAGACATCCTCTAGAGGTTTAGTATTGTTTTTTTACAGGTACACAGAGTAAATGCCTTGCTCAGAGTGCTAGAAGGAACAATGCCAGACTTAGATGTTCTCCATCTCATGAGCAACAAGAAAATTACTCACTCTTACTGCCCTGTTTGTATGACCACAGCATCCATTGCAAATGAAATCACAGCATCATTTTGTCATCTACTTTATTAACCACAGAGCACTCAATAGAGATACCACTTCATCATGTGACTCTTTCTATTCCCACACTAAATTTAAAATAAAATAAAAATAATGTTGCTATGGGTGCCAACCAGAAGTTATATAAATTTTTATTTTCCTTTACAATAAACCTGTTGCATATACTTGAAGTAGTGTACCTCCCAACCTTTGGGAAGTACAGCCTACTACTCCTGTATGATATATGAGAAAACTATTCCAGAAGTTTGCTAAATTGTACAGATTATGCTACAGACAGTAATGTTAGACCAGCATTTCAGTTTTAAGATTTCTTTACATTTTCTGCAGGGCCACACAGCCTCTACTCAGCACACGAAAGCTCCAACTCCTTTAAGCCTGTGATCCTGAAGAGTATAACTAACTCTTTCCAGCCTTGCAGGAGCTGGTACTCATTTTCTTTTCTTAGGAATTGCCATATTAACACAACCACCAAATGTACACATCTGCTGACACTCAGAGTAGACAAAACTCATCCTAATATGCTGTGCAAGGAGAGCTGATTTGATCTACACATGTCAATGTGCTCCTTTTTTGTCATTTGCCCATTTGGAAAAAAACCACCAACAGTTTTGGGAACTCACACTGTTATGTCAGTTCCAAACGCTGAGGGTGGTTATTAGAAATTTCCTAAACCTCCAAGGAAATGAGTGTTTTGCAGATAATTGTACATGCACATATGAGAGTAGCACACAGTCCACGAAGTAACCACAGCATATGTACTGGAGAGGGAAGACACAGAAAAGCAGTAGATAAGAGTATGTGTAGAATTATAAAGAATGATGAATTTCTGTGTTATATATCACATTTCTCCCCAAAAGTGTATTTATCAAGGAAAATGTAGGCATGTCCCAGCTGCCAGATGAAAAGAGATGACAGCTAGCAGCCTATTCCCTGCCCACCCTCTTATTCTGGCATAGACACAGTTTCAAAGGCAAATAAACAAATTTGATGAGAGGCACATCTCCTACAGGAGAAGTGCTAGAGATCTAAATATTTTTTAAGGCATTAAAAATTAGTATTTGCAAGAGTGAACAGTGCTTCCATAAACAAACAGTTTAGCAGTTTGCTTTTGTTGACATATGCTAGTATAAGCACAAGATTTTTGTTTAGAAAACAAGACTTGGATCAGCAAGTTAACTTTTGTTGTGCAAGACTTTCAAAAGGAAGGAAAGACAAAGGAAAACAGGCCCAGCAGCCACAGATTACTCCCAGTTCCTGTTTCCAATTAGATACCAATTTCCAAAGGACTTGAGTAGGCTGAAAACACAAAGCAGAGACTTAAACCACATTCATGTGAAATATTTGGCTGCACAAGACACTCAATGGCAATCCACTTCTCTGTAGCTGCCTGGGATGTCTGGGTTGCTGTGTTGAGAGAATATTTTAGAAATCCCAACAGCAGACTGTGAAAAAGTGAAAGAGGCAAAATAAAAAACCTAAATGAAAAGTCACATCTCCAATTATCCTGTGGCTATTAGGACACACCTAGATCCTTGCTTATAAGACTTCATAAAAATGGAGGACAAACTGGATAGGTATAATACTGGGAAAACTGTGGTTGTTTGGGAGTAAGATGAATAACTATAAAAGCTGACAAGGACAGGGCAAAAGTTCAAGCCAGTCTGAGTAACTGGGTAGTCAAAAACCTAACAGCTGAAAGCATTAAAAAAAACATTTTTGACATGGATGACACTGGGAACTTACCAAAAAAAAAGCCCTAAAATAAAACCCTCTCTACTCTGCTTTCAGCAGATACACAAACCCAATGACTCTTCTACTGGCTGCAATTTGCAACCATGAAGAAAATTCCCCCCAGCAACAAGCATATCCGATATCCTAGTCAAGAAAGAAAACAAATATGTAATGTTTTCCACAGAAGCCTTTGCAATTTGATCTTGCCAGCTTACATGTGATCTTTCCCCTAGCCAGTATATTCTAGAGGCACAATTTTAAGGGAATTTTTCACATAAAAATGGAATGCATTTTGAATTAATGATACTAAATAAACTTAGGTTTCTAAAACAGTTAGTTTTCCCTTTTTCCTTCCCTCACTGATACTTCTTCAAAGCAAGTCCTGCCTTTTGCGGAGGAAATGTCACACTTTAGCACCTTCACACAGGATAGAAACAGTTTAGTTAGACACAGGGCTGTGTGGCTGCAAAGAAACCTTGTTTCAAGCCAAGGAGAAACTGGAACCCAGAGCTCATTTTCCACAGCTGCCACCCATCCCAAGGATGTAGGCAATGCTGGTAGGGATCTCCATGGTATGGACTAAACTAGGAACCTCACATGTACAAGTGGTCATAAAAAGAAACACAATTTTAGATCAGTAGGATTCAGCACTACAAAAAACTAACTAGGATCATGTAAAAAGAAAATAAATCCAGTCCCTTCAGTGTTTCCTGGCTTAGAAGGTTTGGGAATATAAACCTAACAAAACCTCCAGCAATTTGAAGCTTTGATTCTGTGTTAATATGTGTTCTCCACAGCAACTGGTGAGGGGAGTTTTTCCTCACAGAGCAGTGTAAGCAGGACATCTCTTTAAGTAAGAACTGCAGAAGTTAAAGCATGCAAGTGAAGAGGAAGCAAAAGAGCTGCAACATTTAGGTTTTACCACATGCAAAATTACCACAGCACTACAAATCTGGGACTCAAGCAAAATAAACTGGACCCTTTGGGGAACAAAATTATGTCTAATAGGAAAGCCTGTCCAAAGAACACAATACAATATACTTCATGTATTTTGAAAAAACTGCCTCATAGCCAGCTGTTCAAGATATTCTGAGATATATTCTCAGATATATTCCTGACATACACTGCAAAGCAGCAATACTGGGACATCCCAGGCAGGTAGTTTGTCTAAGCACTACTAAACACTTTAAGCACAAAAAGACTCACATGACAAAAATCTCAGTTTTACAAAGTAAAGAGGAATTTTTATAAGCATCACTCCGAAAGCAAAGCAGCTAATCACAGCCATTGGAAGAGTTGCAGATTTTGTTTAAAAGTGGAGCTGAAAAGCTAACAATTAAAACCAGAGCTCTTTAGGACAGCAATCCGTGCTTTTGCAGAAAAACTACAGCAAATTAGCAATAATAGTTTGTTTATCCCCACAGCAGCATATTCATTAGTCAAAAACTCAGCATGCAAATATACTGTGTACTAACACTTGATTACCTTGCAGCGTGTGATGACAAAGTACGTGTTACTACAACCTTGCATGGCCACTGATGCATCACCTCCAGCTTTACAAATGGAAACCTGCCCCAAAGAGAGCATGGGCAAACTGATTCCCATCACCTGACAGAGCACAAAACAAGCTGCAGAATGAGGCCCACAATGGCTCCAGACCACACCAAGCATTAAAGCAACAAGTGAGCAAGCCCTGCTTTCCTCAGCCCTGCACAAGCACTCCAACCTTTCCTTCCAGAGCTAGAGACAGGGTATTTGCTCACCCAAACAGCAGTGGCAAGCAGCAGAGCTAGCAACACTCAATGGCAATAGTGGGGAAAAAAAATTAAATAATCACAACAGAGCTTGCACTGTACAAGAGGTACAAAATCTGATGAAAAGAGCTAAATAACTGTAGCAACAAGTGGGACCTTTTTTTTAAACTTATTTTTACAAGCTTTAAATTACAGGTACAGTCATTTGAAGTTTAGGAGAATAAGTATTTTAACTGCCTGAACTGTTCTGCAGACCCATAGTTCAAAAAATGGAAAGGAACACAAAGATGAAAACAGGAAGGGAGAAATCAGCAAACATGCTTCATTAATTATCATGCTAGCAGCTCTGTGAAAAACTAGAACTATCATCTGCATATCTAAAAAGCATCGTCTATTAATTTCTTCCCAACATTTCCACTTAAGAAATAAACAACATCTTGTATCAAACAGTTTTCCCATTTAGATTTTCCCTCAGCATTACAACACGTCTCACCTTCACCTATTTGGTGCAAGAATTTAATTTCCAAGGCACATTGCTGTCGTGTTCCATCTCACCAAGTAGCAGATGATCATTTTCCTGCTCTTTCTTATAACGACAGCAACTGCCAAAGCAAGAGCTTTCCCTCCTCCTCCTCCTCCTCTCATTTTTGATGTCTCTTCTTGAAGCTTTTATCAGCTTTCAGTCTCATTTTAGTGCTCTAGAAAAACACAAAGCTTGTCTGGAAAGCAGTACCCTGGAGAAGCTAGAGGTGATAAACTGAATAAGTAGTGTCAGCGTGTGCTGAATGCCAGTGTAAATGCTCTCAGTGAGGTGCAAGATGCTTTTAGCAGCCACGTTAAAACCTTAGAAGATTAGGGAGGCTAAATCCATTATTTACATGAAATTCCCTTCCCTTATTTACATGACATTCCCTTCCTAAATATCCTCATACACACGCCTGACAAAGCCAAGAAGGGCTACTCTTCTTAACAGAGCTGAGGCAAACTAACAGAACAAAATTTCCCCCAAGGCTTTTCGAGCAGTTTAACCAAAAAAATTCTCAGGATAAAAATCATTTCACACAACTCCACCTGCAAGGTTATAGGCTTTTCGAGCAGTTTAACCAAAAAATTCTCGGGATAAAATAATTTCACACAACTCCATCTGCAAGGTTACAAGACAAGGAAACTGCTCAATAAACAAACCCCAGGGTACCCTGAGCTTCCTTCTGTGGATGTCACCGCAGAAACTTCCTTGCTGTGGGCGGACCCTGGAGAACAGGGACAGCGTTTTGTTGTGTTTCATCACAGGAAGGAAAACTTTTTTTTGCACTCTCGATTTGGTCTTTTTTTGGCTGGTTC
>NW_008659778.1:2523-40418 GCF_000695815.1 Acanthisitta chloris | reverse complement strand
TGGGGCTGTGTGCAGGTCCTGGGACTGTGTGCGGGTCCTGGCGCTGTGTGCGGGCTGACACTCACGTGGCATCGTGGAACGCCCTGAGTTGGAAGGGACACACAAGGATCACTGGGTGCAGCTCCTGTCCCTGCACAGCACAGCCCCAAAAATGGCACCGTGTGTCTGAGAGTGTTGTCCAAACACTCCTTGAGCTCTGTCAGGCTTGGGGCTGTGACCCTGGGGAACCTGTTCCAGTGTCCAAACACCCTCTAAGTGAGGAACCTTGTCCCAATATCTAACCCCCACCCCCAGCCCTCCTCGTGCATAACTACTTTAACTTAAATGCTTCTGTCTAGCCTAAATGGATATTTTCCCCCCTACAGAATAAACTCACAGCATAGCCTGACTCCTTTAATCTTTTAAATGTCTGTACAAAGTTATCAACATGCACTTTAGAAAAATAAGGTGGGATAAGTTTCAGCCCACCAGCTGATCCATGGTAACTGCGTGCATGCCCTTAGGTCACCCCAGCTGTGAGAAAAAACATGCTAAATTTTAACAAATTATTTCCCTTTGATTTTAACAGGGAAGTTCAGCGCTCAACTTCTGAGCCTCTTAGCTCAGGAATGAAAACTCAGGGCTTGTACCTTAACTTATCTTTAATACAGTGAGACTAGAAATCCAGCGGGTATCGAGAGTCAAAAAAACCCCTGAACAGAACAGCAAGAACGGAAATGCAAATAAAAACATGGAGTTGTTGCCAAAATAAGTGATAAGATAGAGCACATTCCAGAGGTAATACAGTATGGGAGACTTTGAATTGGGCAGCTGTTTCCCAGAGCAAGTTAGGAAATGTTAATACACTTCCACTAGAAAGCAAGGCAGAAAAATAACAAGCTTGGAAAAATTCAAAGACAATGTGAGCACACAAACATAGCCAAACAGAGGCATCTGCTGCTGCTGCTGTACAGGTAGAAGTGGAAGAGGAAGGTCTGAGAAGGATGTCTGGCTGCTGTGCTGCTGTGTGTGACTCAAGCCTGGCTGCAGCTGAGTATCCAAGCAACCTGGGGCTCTGAGTGTCCAAAAGCAGAAGAACAGGGTTCTGTGGCACATTAAATGATGCCATCAGATGCTTGCTGCTGCTTTTGGTTTGGGGTCTCAGGCTGGTTGGTAGTAGATGAACTTGAGAGAGGAAGGGTGAAAGCTGCTTAACTTGAAGCCAACTCTACCTCAAGCATTTTGGTTTGTTCTATAAAATAAAGGGAAGCAGAGGGATGGAGGCAGAGGGATGGCCACAACAATATAGAGCCAGCAAGGCTGAAATTAGTAAGTTACATGTCACTAAACTCTTGTGTAAACTGAGCAAGGGGAAGTCCTGTGTCTCACCCTTGAGCTCAGACTGGTTTTATGTCTGGCTTTTGGGTTGTCTTTTTTTGTCACTTTACCATTAAGAATTTATGGTGTTAGTTAATATCAGTCATATATCAGTCCCCTAACTTTCTAAAATTAAGGATCAAAGAAAAACTTTGACTACCTCCCTTCCTGCCTTTGTGTTATTAAGCTTTTCATGCTTATGCATGTTAAAGCAACTCCTATTAAAATTCATAGGCAGTAAGTAGCCTTTTGATCAGAGGCAAGAAATGGACCTGTTGGATCAAAACCTCCTGTGAGTTTGTACTTATTTAAAATTGAACTCTCTGCATTCATCTGGTGAACTCATTTATGGGGAAGTGAAATGCATTTGTGCATCTTTATTATTCTCAAGAATATAGAATGAGAATAGTTGAATTTGTGCTTATGTTGCTTTTTTTATTTAATTCCATATGAAGGATCTGGAGAGAACATTTGTATTTCAGTCTTTAAGAGTCTGATGATCTGGTAGATGCATCTCTCTGACCACACCTGAACTTCTCTGACTAGTGGAATGAGATAGTAATCAACTGAATTTCTGCATAATAGAAATCACTAATGGAAATTCATAACCCTTGCAGAAGTACTTAAAAATGATTTATTATTTTTAAACTTTGTATTTATGTGCAATAACAGGCATTTTGCATGAAATATTTATTACCTGCACTTAAAATTGTACTGAATGCCTCAAGTGTTACTTTGTCCTACTGCAATAGAGAAAAGCAAACTCAGGATATTGCAGATAAGAAGAAATCTGAGTTTACCAGAAGCCTTTTTAAATTACCTTCCTAATAATTTAGACATATCACTGACTTAGTTTTCATATACAGATAAACTGAATTATTTTATTCTGTTTTCATGAGAAACTCAATGTCTTGTTTGGGCCAATATTGAAGAGGAGAAATATTTGCTTCTCATTAGGAAGGGTTTTCCTCTCGGGCCACACAATCCAAAGGACCCTGATCCTTTGATCATACAGCAAGGCAAAGGAGAGTGGGGGTTTCTCTCCTGACTGTATAAAGGATGGTGGGATCCACTGGTAAGGACTGCAGGAGTCCAGTGGTTCACAGCCTCCCTGACCTGTTTTCCCGTATCTCTACCTCTGCGAATATGTGGAAGGACTGGTGTCAAGTAGCTTGTGGCCTTTAGCCTGCTTTGCATAAACAGTTTCAGGTCTTTTCAAAAGTTTCTTTCAGTTCCCTTAAACAGCCTGGCATAAATGATTGGAACTGTGGAGAGATAAAGTACAAAGCTTTCCCCAGTGAAGGATAGGGATTAACAGTTTCTTGAGAAGTGTGGATTAAAGGAGGAAAAATAATAATAATTTTATTCCTTCGAGAGAAATAACATCTCTGACTGTACAAGCCAGACACAAAAGAAAAAAACCCACAGGGCTGGTTTGCTTGCTTTTTAGCTTCAGTGATTATTTTCTCCTTGTAAGTGGTGACTGTGGTACACTATGTGCTGGGCTGGATCTGTGAGGGACAAGGCTGTACAAACACATTGCTTCTCTGCTGTCAGGGAGTTGAGAGTTTAGGATAACCCAGATGACATCAATGGAGAGTCTGTGGCTTCCTATTTCTTCTTTCCTCTCTCCTCTCAAAATCCATCCCCAAGTTCATCTGTGAAACTTCAGGTTAGGTGCCTTACTTCTTCTGGTCTCACCTTTTCAAATGAATTTTACAGATACTTACTTTGGTTTATTTCATTGCAACAAGAATTTGGAATGGCATGGTACCTGGGAGAGAGCTGTGATGGGTAAGTGGTTCCTGCTGGCTGTCACATCTGGGGCTGCGAGGGAGAGGCTGGTCTTGGATCTGGAAAGCCAGGGTTTTCTTTCCATTGCAAAAATGACTCATAGGATCAGTCATGCTGATAACATTATGTCAAAGGCACTGGCCTTTTTCCACTGCTGGTAGAAAAGTGTTTGGTGTTTGGTATCCATAGCAGAAAAATTCTGGAAGAACTCATGCTGTGAGTAAATCTGTGCATCCTGGAAGTGTGTCTGCTCTCTGCCATGAAAGAAAGGCTTTGAAGAAACCACAAAGCCCTGTGGGATTTCACTAGAAATTAGGTCTTCCTCTAGAACTGGAAGTGTAGCTGCAATTGACAACCCAAAGCCAGACTTCTTCACTTTCTATGGTTTTAATACACTTCTTTTTTTTAAAAACTGAGATTTGAAGAAATTTAGAAGAGATTTGGGCACATCCTTGCAAATATTTGGCATAAGATATTTGTGTATGATACATCAGTAGTGATAATGTCAGGAGAGCAACTGGAAAATCTCAGTATGAACTTAAGAACCCTTATAAAATTGTTTCATAATCAGTTTTAAACTCTGAGATAAAATCCATGGAATAAGAAGCAAAAATATTTTGTTCTAAGTTGTTTAAACTTACACATTTAGTCAAAGTATAAGCATCGGCTCCAAATCATTCAGACTCTCTCTTACTCCTACCAGTGATGAAAGTAGGTCGTTTCAGGAAGGGAGGAAGTCAGAGGATGGATCAGGCTCTTCTCAGTGTGCCAAGCAATAGGACAAGAGGCAATGAGCAGAAACTGTTGCTCAGGAAGTTCCACCCAAACATGAGGAAGAACTTTACTGTGCAGTGACCAAGCACTGGAACAGATTGCCCAGAGAGGTGTGGAGTCTCCCTCACTGGAGATACTCCCTCACCATCTGGACACAATCCTGTGCCATGTGCTCAAGCAGGACAGCTCTGCTTCAGCAGGGTGGTGGGACAAGGTGACTTACTGTGGTCCCTTCCAACCTTACCCATTCTGGGATTCTGTGATATGGAAAATGTCATTGTTTTACTTAGGGAAAATAAAACACACCTGCTTTTTTTAATTGTCAGGGTTGGTAGTGACAAATGCTGTGACTCTGACAGGTTGCAAAATGTGTTTGGAAATTGTGACTGTAACATTTATGAGCTCCAAGTGTGATTCATCTAACTACTATCTTGTTGCCTGTATGTGTCAGACTTCTTGGGATAGGTGAGGTTATTTTAAGACCAGAGGACAGAAGCTGGGCCACAGGCTGTGGCTGCTATCGAGGTGCATGCAGTTGGGCAGGTTCTTGAGCACAGGGACCACATCTCCCTCACTATAATATAGAACTCCAGTGTGTCTGGTGACCTAGTGCAAACATTTCTAGGTGTCAGATTAAAACATCAGTCCCTGGAGGGCCAGCGAGGACTTTTGTGGAACAAACTGGAAAAATAATCATGGCTTTTATAGTGCATGAGAGAGAAATACAAGCAGCATCAGAGAAAATTCCCAATTCTGAAAATATTCTGGTCTTTGTTGTGTTCCTATGGGGAGCTCCATAATCTTTCATGGGTCTCTTCATGGTAATCAACATGTTCGCTGCATATGCTATGCTGGAGCTGCACATGTTGGCTACATCTATTTGTCTGACCAAGTTGAGAGGACAAAATTTAGGGGATGTGAATTGGGAGGGAGTGGTGGCACCATGGAGAAAGCATTTGTTTCATCTTTTGTCACACAGGCCTCCCAAAGCTGTGGGGTCTGTCAGTCCCTGTGCTTCTTCTGCTTCTTCCTTTCTCTCCATTTTTCTTTTCTGCTCCTTTGGCATCCCACACCCTGTGATGCAAATTTACCTGGTTTTCCCCCATGCCCATTCCTCGGGAGGCCTGTTGGCATGCTCTGCTGGGGCAGCCAGGGGTGGATTTCCAGGTGTTTTCCTCAAATTCCCCTGGCAGTCCCAGTGTCATGGATCTGCACAGCATGGGTTAGGGAGATTCTCAGGCTATTCTTCCTGGTGCTGCCAGGTGGATGATTGGGAAATTGGCAAGATATTATTTTTAATCTGAGACTCATGGTTCCATTAAGCACTGTACAATTTAAATTTCTGATGCAAAGCAGTCTGAACACTCTGGCAGAATCGCAATTAACTGCATTTATAAATCCTTTTGTATGCCTAAATATTTTTCACACCTGACTAGGAACATTAGAGTTATGCAACTGAGCTTTAAAATGCTGGGGATGTAACTTTCATTCAGTTTAAGAAAGCAGAAAAAGCAATGTTTAACGATGGAGAAAATGGGGATATTTTCCCCTAATTTTTCAGTTATTTGGTAGTGTTCCAGGAGATTCTTCCTGCTGTCCTCTCAGAAGGAAAAAAAGATTTCTTTCTACAAATGCCAAGAATCAAAAAATTTATCAAAAGAAATTATACATGGAAATAAAAACAAAAACCAGAAGATGCCTTTCATTTTTAGCAGTAGCGGCTCAATATTAGGATCTGTTATGGTACACAAAAATGCTCCATAAGCTTTATCCTCACTGAAAATTAGCATGACTTAATTTCCTAGTGGCTATTCTAGGTAAGCTGTTGCAGAGTAACCTCTCCACGACTGAAAGAGAGAGGGTTTTAGTTCTGGGAAAACCACACATTATTTTCAGGTGAAGTTAAATAATTTTTAATTCTGATCTAGCATGCATCTGAGGGACCTGATCTAAACAGATATTCCAGCACAGGTTTAATAAATGATGGACTAGATAAAGCTGACTTTGGTTTCCAGTTTTGTTCTCAACTTCTTTATTTTGCAAACACATGAATATTAAGCTTGCAAATCACTCTTTGGTAATTAAAGCAGCCACACATTGCTCTGAGTGTGTGGATCAAAAATAAAGCTCTTTTTACGATTGAACTTTATGTTTTATTCCATTGAGTTCTATTTCTAATTCTTTATCCTCCCCAGTCCAATTGAGTTATCAAATTCTTCTCATATTTCCATGGTTCTTTTCTTCTCCTCCTTTTATTTTCTTCTAACTCTGTCTTGAGAATTGAGGAGGACAAATTGCTGAATAGGAAAAGTTGCAGGAGTAGCGAATATTGCTCCTTTAAACCTGTCAGTTGTGCAGATATCATTTGAGGTCTCTGGGAAACAAAGTGTTATGGAACTACATTTCAAAATGAACTGTTTATTTTTGCCATCCTAGTGAAGTCATTGACTTTAATAGCTCCTGTGAGATGATCAAATGAATAAGAAAAGGGTTTCTCAAATATTTCTGGTTACAGACTCTTAGTGTCATCATGAGATCTCTGGTCATTTCCTACTGATCATGCTGCAGATTGCTTCATAGCTTGGAAAGCCTGTGAAAAAATCACTTCCCCTTTCCACCAGCATCTCCTTTTTTACTTAACAAAGTCTTTCCTGCAGACCTGGAATAATGTTCAAGGCACACAGGTAGGAACTTTTGCTTTATACCACAGCATATAGGTTATCCCAGATGGTGTCACAGGAGGCCTATTACTATTATTCATAGCAAAACTCTTACCAGGACTATAATTGCCAGTGGAGTTGGGCTGCAGCTTATCTTTTTAGCCTAAGGAAGGCATCTAACCATGTTGCCTACTTTACATTATGAAAATCAGCTGGCAAGGACCCAAAATATGCTTCCAGTGGAGCCATCATTTAAAGTGCAGGTGAGCATTTGTCTCTGAAATTACCAGGAGGTACTTGAGTATATTCTCAGGCTTTGGAAAATAATGCCAATATCATGCAGTATTGCCATTTTTATTTTTAGTTGTTTTAATGTTGTGGGAGTGGAGGGCAAAGTATTGTGGTCAGGCTAGTATATGCAACATGTTCTATAATTCATTTTGCTACAGCTGCTACTGAAAAAGCATGATACAGTGGATACCCTCACTGTTCTCAGCACTTGAGAGCATCTGACCAATCTCAGTTGCTGTTGTCAAATGTAAACCAGCTGGGAAGTTGTTGCAGGAGACTTTATACAGGTGATAGATATGTTCTTGGGAGTTGAAATCTACCTGCTTTGATTCTTTTAATGCCTGTGCTTACTTGGACATTTATTTGCTTATTTCAGTGATGGAAATGGAGAAGTATAGATCATCAAGACCTGCTTGAGGCAAACCAATCTGTATCTTCAAGAGTGGGAGTAAGGAAGAAAGCTGCTGCAATCAATCTCTGTGTTTCAAGCTTTGTAAAATGGAAACAACACCCTTCTTTCTTGAAAAAACATGCTATAGTTTAGGAAATAGCATGGAAAAGGCATACAACATATACTGGGGCTGCTCTTTAGAATAGGTAAAAGAGATATAAAAGCCAAGATGAGGAAACTCTGGATGTTGTGATTCAATTTAGAAGGGGGAGGCCACACCAGGTTTGAGCTGATTGCTAATCTTCTTTCAGTGAGTGCCCAAACAGAGCTGTATTTACATTAAATCCAGAAGCAAAGCAATATATTCAGAAGGAACAGGCTGCTGAACATGCTTTCCCTTTTCCATATGATACCATTAGGGGTGAGGTAACATCCTCTCCTCAAAGACAAGACATGGTGCATAAAGTAAAGGAGCACTGGTTTTTCTGTCTTACAACTATTCTCCTGCATTTCTTCTTATGACTCACACTGCCTTGAAGTGATGGACACACTTCTCCAGCTGCTCCTCAAATCATTAATTAAATGATTATTAATTAAACCCTCCTGAAGAAATCTGTGCCAGCTTATGCTCTGTGGTGTTACTCAGGAAGGCCTGTTTTCATATGAAGGTTTTCAAAGAGCAAGGTATGTTTTTTAAGCCATGGCATTGTATTTCTTCTCAACATCAGCTTGTGTGGTGGTAAAATTTTTCTTTGAAGGCATAACCATTACTCTGCTTATGTTGATACAACTTGTGAAACTTTCTCATTAGCAAATCATTAGGTCTTATGATTGCTGAGTGAGCCCATAGGTGAACTTAACTTGATGGCCACTGACAACTGCAGTCCCACAACCTTCTTTGATAAAACCTCAGATGAAACTGGTGGGTCAAGACAGGGCATGTTTGAAAATCATCCCTTCTATACTTATCAAGTCATGAAAAAAGGATTGAAAGCCTCTGCAGAAATGGTGGTTGGTACGTACATTTCTGGGTGTTCTTCATGTTTGCAAAGAGGCAGAGTTGAATTCTTTACATTTAAAGTCTTTTTTATGTAATATTTTCTGAAATAAATCTTCACCTGAGAGGTTAAAGAGGTTGTCGACAGGTTGTAAATAAGCATCATCATATTATTTTGCTTCTTTTTGCACTGACATAATTAAAATCCTTTGATTTGGATTTAAGATATTATCTTATTCAGCTCATTACTAAATTTGAAATTGTGTTTGTACTGTACCTAGCCATAATATCAGATATTGCTACCCAAAAGATGTGTTGGCTCTACAGCTTTGGTTGATCAATTTTTCTCCTGTGTGAACAACTCATCACCTCAGGTTAGGGTAGCAGGTGACTTCAGTGGATCAATCAGGCTTGTGGCTTTCAGATTTTAAAGCATTATTTGGGCTCTTTAAAATGCATCTTGTGGCATGGACGTGTAAAGGAAGAACTGAGTTTATCTCTAAATTGCTTCAAGGGAGCCTGGTTCTTAGAGTAAGCAATGAGTATTTCCTAAAACGTTGTAATCTCTTTTAGGAGTTTTGAGTTGAGTGCTCTAAAGCACATATAAGTGTATAAGGATCACTTGCCTTGGAGAAGTCTCTTTAGAAGGCAATTTATTTTGACTCCAGACTGAAGGAGAAAGACAGTAATAATCAGCATAATTGATAGGTATTCTTTTTTTCCTCAGAAGATTATAGCTGTTTAATAAAGCCTGTGAAGATTCCTGGAAGATGGAGGGGTAGTCTCCAGATGACAGGAAGGATAAGAGATTCAAGAAAGTAGATCCAGACCTCGATTATACAGAGCTAGGAAAAAATAAATAGAGGCAGTAGAGCTTTTAGAATGTCTTGGGGAAAACAGGAGTAGAGTTTTTAACTCTAACAACCAGTCTTCAACTGCCAGTAGGCAGAGGCAGACTATGAGGCATGTCTCAAAGTTGGCATGAGACTCTCGTCTACTAATGGCTCCAAACTTCAAGAAATGCCAAGTAATAAATCACCTTCCAGATAGAATACTGTGATCTGGCTTGTCTGTGGGCTTTGTTTGGTTCTTTGCTAGCTGCATTGATATTACAGTTTGATTTATAGCAAGTTGTTACTAAAAATTGCAAATTACTTACAAGGTGTCTGTACCTGAACACAACTGTACACAAAATGAACCTCAGTTCCTCTTGTATAGATATGCTCTTTAAAGTGCTATAAAATCTGACATGTCTAGTTAGTATTAAGTGTGGATATAGATCTTGCATAAATAGTGCAGATTGGCAATTTTAAAATTATTTCATTTTTATCTTCCATTACTTGCATGCAAACTTGTTGCCATGAAGCTAACCAATGTTTGGTGTGACTCATCATGGAAAATTGAGAAAATGTTTGGCTGGAATTGCTAACCACTCAGCTGTATATAAGCAAGAAAGGGTTTATTTTGTTCAGCCTCAGTGTGGTATTGACTTAAGCTGTAGTTCTCAGATGTCCTCGTTGTCCTCAGCTCACAGGGCTTTGTTTTTATTAAAAATAAGGGTATTTTTAAAATGCTCAGCAGTGAGTCAGATGTGTGGATATCTGTATTTAAGTCTCTATGCTTGGAATTACGTGCTTAACTTGAATTGCTAAGCTTGAAGATTTTGCCAAGTATCTTTATTCCAAAGCAAGTCATGGAAAATAATCAGAAAGGGGTCATTGATTTTCTTTAAAATTACCTTTGTGCCTTCAGCAATCGTAAAAGATGCTAGATAGACAAGAATGGAAACAGATCAGAAGCCAATCAAGTGTGGCATGAGCAGTAAGAATAGATTTACCATGGCTTAACCTTGAACTGAAGAGACCACCTATACATTTACCCTGCAGGATGGCACCTTTTTATGCTGCATGAATGTCCTGATGCCATGCAGGACGCTGCTCTGTCCCATGGTAACAGCAGGCGACAGGCTGGCTCTGTGCAGTGCCCGTTCCTTGCACACACTGTCCTGCAAGGGCTGGGGAGGCTTGCAGAGGGCTGCCCCCCTCTGCCTTCCAGCTGAATAATTTGCTTAGGAAAACCTTCTCTTGCTCATGCTGTTGACTTAACCACCCATCACACCCTTCCAATTATCTCCTGTGCAGATGCCAGAGAAGAATGGGCCAGCCCGGCTGGCAGGTGGCCATCAGGTGTCTTTTGAAATAAAAAAATATCCCCTGTGGACATGGCTTGAGGTTGCAATTTTGAGCATAACAAGTGTCACTCAGCCTGTCAGAGGCAGCAGTCTGGCAAAAGTCCGTCTGATTGTTTACGTTTGAGTTTTTACCATTTTTTTTGTAATCTAGTTTTTTTAAACTTAGTTGTGGCATACTTGCTTACCTTGCATTCTTTTGCTTCCTCCAGACTCATGCTTCTCTTCCTCATCTCTGGTCTGAGCACTGTCATTTCCTGAACATTTTGCTCTTGGTCCTTTACATGAAAAGGATGAGAGGCACAGCTTTTTTTTTTCCATGTGACCTCAGTGCCTGCCCTGCTCTAACTTCTCATCAGGGCTTGTCCCTTCTTTCTGTGTAAACTTCTGTTCACCCTGCTTTGCACTCCCCTCGGCTAAAACACACACTTGGTATTTCCACAGCAAGGCTTGAATCACTGCCTTAACTTTCTGGGTGGAGGAGGGAAATCTTTTGAAAAGAATAGGGGAACACTTTGTGCAAAGGGCTGGATTCATAATTCAGCATTATCCTAGAGCACACTAGGATAGTCACCAAGTATGTGATATTGAAGATTTGCCAGATACCAGAGCTCTGGAGGACTGGAATATATTCTTCAGAAGGCTGCAAGAGCTGAGTACACAGCTATTCTTCTCTGCCTGCAGAACTAACAAGTGTGTGAAAGCTGGATTTTCCACTGCTCTGCTGCCACTTGGTAGCAAAACTTTTAGGAGAGTCCCACATCCTATTTGAGTACCTGGATTAGAAATGCATATTTCAAAAAGTCTCCACTTGTAATTCAAGGTCATTAATTTGAACATCTAAATAGGTATTGTTGAATTGCTTGATCCTACCTAGGCCTCACAGAACGTGGGCTCAAGCCTGGGATTAAATGATATAAAAACAAAGCTAAAAATCCCACAGCAGTGATGTTATATTTGCGGTGGATATTATTCCTAGTGTGTTTGCCATTTAATGTGTTCTGTTAAAGTCTGTGTTCATGGACCTGAGAGGGGACAGCTCTTTGCCTTGGCTTGGCTGCTGTGCCCTGGGTCAGGCAGGGGGATGGAGGCAGGGGCTGTGCTTTCTGAGGAGCTGCCAAGCCCAGGGTGGGAGGCTCAAGGGGTAATGAGTCTTCCTATTTATTGGGTGTCCAACTTGAGACACCAGGTCAGGAAGCAGAATATTTCAGTCCTCAGACATCTATCTATCTAATCTATCTATCTAATCTATCTATCTATCTATCTATCTATCTATCTATCTATCTATCTATCTATCTATCTATCTATCTATCTATCTATCTATCTATCTATCTATCTATCTATCTATCTATCTATCTATCTATCTATCTATCTATCTATCTATCTATCTATCTATCTATCTATCTATCTATCTATCTATCTATCTATCTATCTATCTATCTATCTATCTATCTATCTATCTATCTATCTATCTATCTATCTATCTATCTATCTATCTATCTATCTATCTATCTATCTATCTATCTATCTATCTATCTATCTATCTATCTATCTATCTATCTATCTATCTATCTATCTATCTATCTATCTATCTATCTATCTATCTATCTATCTATCTATCTATCTATCTATCTATCTATCTATCTATCTATCTATCTATCTATCTATCTATCTATCTATCTATCTATCTATCTATCTATCTATCTATCTATCTATCTATCTATCTATCTATCTATCTATCTATCTATCTATCTATCTATCTATCTATCTATCTATCTATCTATCTATCTATCTATCTATCTATCTATTATCTAATCTATCTATCTATCTATCTATCTATCTATCCTGTATGTCTGTGTGTATGTACACATACACAATAGGTAAAAAACTTCACAAAATGCCTTCTATGTGGACATCCCCTCCCCAGTTGCTCCAAGGAACCTATGGAACTTTACAGCTAAACTGAGATTTCTGGGTTTGTACATTATTTTTTCATGTGCTTAATAGATATAATAGATACGTATCTATCTATCTATCTATCTATCCTGTATGTCTGTGTGTATGTACACATACACAATAGGTAAAAAACTTCACAAAATGCCTTCTATGTGGACATCCCCTCCCCAGTTGCTCCAAGGAACCTATGGAACTTTACAGCTAAACTGAGATTTCTGGGTTTGTACATTATTTTTTCATGTGCTTAATAGATATAATAGATACGTATAGTCCTCAAAGCATATGCAGCTGTTCTGTTTGTTGAGTTTTGGGTTTGGTTTTTTTTTTTTCTTTTCTCTTTTTCTTTCCTTTTTAAGTTGGATTGTCAAAAGGTGGGAAAGTTTCTGTTTACCCATGTGGATAGATCTGATATCTGGTTTGGGATGAAGGGGAGGAGAGGAATGTCATTCTCTCTGCAGTTGATTTACTTTTTGTGTCTGGGACTAAAGCCAATATTTCTTTTCTCCTATTATATTTCATTTCTAGGGTTGAATCCAGAAGTGACAGCCTTCCCATTAGTGTGATTTGTGGTTGGTTTGTTTTCTTTTTAAGGGCTCCTCAGCACAGCTAGCAGCAGCCTGGTAGGTACTTTTCCGCTGGATGAAAATCCAGGTATGTCCTGTCAATTTTAAAGCTCCACACTTAAAACTGTGTAGAAAATATTCCCCAGAGACAGTCTGGATTTGCACAGTTAGAATAATGTAACCTGCCTTCTCTTATCACAGTATCAGTGTTGAATCAGTATCAAAAAGAAATCTAGGGAAATAAATTTAAAAGTTCAAAGACATTTTTAGCTTAGTACAGCAGTGTCTGATTTGGGGATAGAGTTGTGTTTCAGAACAACCTTATCCTGACACATCCTGAGCTGGAAGAGTTAGTATTGTATATTGAGTAAAGACTTTGCTCAAAATCAGTATTAATAAACCTCAGATTTAACCTGGCCCTTGCTGTACTTGGTCTTGTGATGTTGCAGGGGCTTGTGCCTGCCAGAAAGGATGTTTTCCTTGTATCTGAAGATCTGCCAAGATACTTACCCCAACAAGACTAGTTCTGTGGCAGCAGAAGTTGCAAAGAGTGATAATACACATGCTGAAGAGTGGGAGGCAGGGAGCAAAGTCATGGCATCTGACAGATGAAAGCCCTCAGAACATAACTCCCTACTGAGACACCGTGTGTTTGCACTTTGGAACACATGTGTCTCTTCTTCCTCCTTCCTTTGCTGGTGAACACAGCTGGACTCAGCTCACTGGGTAGCTTACAGTGCCTGGGGCTCAACTCATCGTGGTGCTGCTCTGACTTCTGCTCTTATTGTGGTAGAAATGGCTTATTCTGTAGGCCAAAAATAACTGCTAGGCAGCCTCTATAACAACAGCAAGAAAAGTTTGTATTTCTTCCTGTTTCACATCAAGCAGGGTGGATTTAAAGCATGCACCTCCTCACAAAACAGTCTTTAACTCTGCATTTCTCGCTTCTCAGCAGTTTGCATTTATGCTGCCTTACCTTGTTAGTCTCTGGGTTCTGGAGATTTCTTTAGCACTAAGAACCAATTAGTGCTGCACACCCTTACTTTTCAGTGAACAAGGACTTTTAAAAATTACTATGTTGTACAGATATGTGTTTGGTTTTTTTAAAAAAAAAAAAAAGTGATTTTTCAGGATGCTCCTTTAACCCTGGCTGAATATTTTGGACTGTCCAGCTTCCTGGCAGTGATTGCGTGGGACTTACAGTGCCTTGGCTACATACACATTATTTTCCCATCTCTCAATCTGCTGCACTTCCTCTTCTTGCCTAGTGCAACACCATTTCTGTTGTTTTCCACAGGAGGCATCACAAGATTTGTAAATTGGTTAAAATGGTCAGAGGGAGCAAGAATCAGGGGAATTGCCTGACCTGGTGGTACATGAGATTTTGTAGTACTTCTAGAAAATAGGGATGAGGGTCATCATGTTCTCAATATGGGGCAGTAGCTAACAAACACTGTGTCCCAAAATTTTGGGACAAAAATATGCAAAATGACCTTTGTAAAATACTGGTGTGGGTTTGGTAGATCCACATCTGAGAGTCTGTGAACTTACACTGTGTGTTGAAAAGGCAGTGGAAGCCAGCATGAACTTCTGGTGCTTAAAATCTTCTCTACCCTTAGCTAAAATGGTCTCAACCTTCATTAGAGTAGGGTGTAAAGCTGTATTTCATGCCATTGCATTGTATTTTTGCCCCTTTCAGTGCACAAAGCTTTGTCTAGACTAGGATTTATGTCAGTTGCGTGATTAGCTCCTTGATGGCTGTAAACTCTAGCCTAGGTATGAATGTGTCTTTCATCACTTGCAAAGGCTTTACCTTCCCTCCATTCCATGGGATTACACTTGGCAAGTTCAGTGCATGTGGTAGAGCTCAGTTCTGACCTTTTCCCGCCCACCCTGGTGTGGTGCTGATGCTCTTTGTAACACAAGAGTGGTGGGCACGGTCCCTACTTTAAGTGCTGCCCAAACTGAAAATAGCAAGGTGTCAGCTCCAAATTGTGTCCAGTATGTGTAAAAGATAAGACCAAAATTCCTTGTAGACAGGAGGAGCACAGAAATTAGTGAACCCGTATTGATCAGCATCCTCGACCATGTCCTTTGCAGCTCCTGCAGTCAAGCCAACATCAAGGTCCTGTTTTGTCCTTTATGGGCACCCTGATAAGGTGGTGGTCTGTAGCAAATCAGCCTGCTATCACACTTTTAAATCTTTTTCAGGATAAATGATGTGAGTAGTATAAACATTCTTCTATGCCACTGAACTGCTCAGCTCCTGTACTGTTCAGCAGCGACTGGATAAAACCAGACTGAGCACTGTTTTGAGCATTATTCTGTCCAGAATGTCCTTGTCAGATTTATCTTCCTGCCTGGTTGAGTGACATTTCTGGGTAACTTCACAAACCTTCCTTTGTCCCCACTGAAAGTCCTTCAAACAGCCTCCTTGTTCTCCTGGTGCATTACTTGTAAAGCAAATTAATTGATGAGACAGCATTGTGGTACTGTTTGACAGGAGCTGTGGTTCCTGAGTTTTCAGTACAAGCTGGTCAGATGCTTCCTAGCATTATCTTTGGAAAATTCTAGATCATCAGAAGATACAATGTGCCTGTGGCACTTTTGGTTCGGGTATAAATCCATCCCCTTGCCTGATTCCCTTGTTTTTCAGCACACTGCTTATTTAGACTCTAAAGAAGTGAGGGACCTAAGGTATCTAGGAAGCCTTCCAAACTGGGATGAAAACTTTTTGGAAATGAAAAATAAATGGCAAAAATGTTGTTTCCCAGTTAGCTCAGTTATCACCAGATTGTGGAGTTTTACAGGTCTAACGGGAATTTCCAGACTTTGAGCTTCTGTACTGTCCTTTTGATCAGGAGACAGGACAGGAACTTTGCAAATCTCATGTCAGATATTCCAGATGGCGCATTAAAAACATATGTCTATACATATATAACTAATTTAGGCACCTGTATCAGAGTTAAATATCCCTCCTTTGCTTATAAACTACTGTCAAGGAAAAAGCATCGACTGGTTTGTAGTTGAGGCAATGCTGGTAAATGCTGAGTGGGTGCTTCAGTTTTTCCTTTGCTGGGACAATGCTTCTCCACCCCCCTAGGTTGGTCATCAAACACATAAAAACATGATTTGGTTAAAAGTATCTGAAGAATTAAATGTATGATAAAATATGTATATAAATAAAGTTTAAACTAGGCTGGAAAAAGGCTTAAAGTACATCTCTAGGAAATTTTGTGTTTTACTTATCAGTGCTGTTAATCCCCAGCCATCAAACAGGAGCCAAGAGATTTGAAAGAGCCTGGTCACATGGGCAGGAGCTGAGCATGAACTTGAGTTCAGGGCTGAAGAACTGCTGCTTCAGGGCAGAACCCTTCTGTAGTTTAGAGCTTCAGACATGATAACATGGCATACGAGTTGTTTTCTGGTGCTTAGCAAATATGGCAGCTGGAGGCTTTTAAGTCTCTGGAAGGATCACCTTGAGAATCTTGAGAGGTGGGCCAATGCAAACCTCATGAAGTTCAACAAAATGAAGTGCCGGGTCCTACAGCTGGGTCATGGCAATCCCAGGCACAGCTACAGGTTGGGTGGGGAAGTGGAGATCAGTAATGAGGAGAAAGACTTGGGGGTGATGGTAGATGAGAAACTCACCATGACCTGGTAGTGTGCACTCACAACCCAGAAAGCCAACCAAATCCTGGACTGCATCCGAAGGAGTGTGGACAGCAGGTCAAAGGAGGTGATTCTCCCCCTCTACTCTGCTCTGGTGAGACTCCACCTGGAATACTGCACACAGTTCTGGTGCCCTCAACACAAGAAGGACATGGAACTCTTGGAGCAAGACCAACGAAGTTGATAAGAGGACTGGAGCATCTCCCCTATGAGGACAGGCTGAGGGAGTTGGAGTAGAGAAGGTTGTGTGGAGACCTCATAGTAGCCTTCCAGTATCTGAAGGGGCTACAGGGGAGATGGAGAGGGACTCTGTTAGGAACTGCAGTGATAAGACAAGGGGTAATGGGTTCAAATTGAAAGAGGGGAAATTTAGGCTAGATATTAGGAAGAAGTTCTTTCCAGTGAGGGTGGTGAGACACTGGCACAGGTTGTGCAGGGAGGTTGTGGCTGCCCCAGCCCTGGCAGTGTTCACAGCCAGGTTGGATGAGCCTTGAGCAACCTGCTCTGGTGGGAGGTGTCCCTGCCCAGGGCAGGGAGGGTTGGGAGATCTATAATGTCCGTTCCAAACCCTAAAATTCTATAATTTTATGGTTCTATTATTAAATCAGTAGTTTAGCCCATGTTTGCAATTTTTTTAGTTACTAATGTTAGTCTGATTCTTGCTAGTTCTAGTTAATGGAAATTCAGGCTTAAGTACTTTTCAGCTTTTCTTTGAGGAATGCTTTCTTTGGTTTGTCTTCTCTAAACAGGCCTTCATGCTTGAACTTGAGTTACAAGTTTTAGACTGTGAAGTTACAAATAGCTGGAAGTAGTGTTAAAATATTTGAAGCTTAATTTACTTGTAAAGCTAGTAAATTCCCAGGCCATGCTAAGGTCTACTCAGTGATCTGTGGAGGTTTTTCAGCATAACTTCCTTGCTCAATTGTTCTTCCTGGGGCCTTCCTACTGCTGCTTTGGTTTGGAGAGAGATTTTTGACTCGTGTTTGTACAGTGCATAACATAATGGGCCACTGGTCTGTGACTGGTCTTGTAGGTGCTCCTAGGGGTCTAAAATAGAAGTATTTTTCTTTCCTCTTTTTAAATGAAACACATACTGTGGGGTATGTTTTCAATTTTAGATATGTGTGATTGGCTTGATGCTTTTGAGTCTGGAAGAAAATCAGTATGTGTTTGAGAACTAATGTTGTCTTTTTATAAGCAAGACTGTGTTTCTGATTTAAAATGTAGTGTTTTAGGTAATTAAAAGGAATTTTGTTTTCCCAAAGAAATGCCTATGCTAGGATATGTTTTATAATCCATACAAAATGCTTTCAATTTTTTTTACTTACAGGGAAGTGATTTTGCCACTATCTGGTATAGAGTAATTGATGGTTCTACACATTAAAGGAGCAATTTATTTATTTGGCTTACATTTTTAATTAAAGTAATGGATGCTTACTACATATAAGTGAGGGAAAATGTGCTCTGAAATCACTTTTGGCACTTCTTCCACTGCTGTAATTACTATAAAATTGTCTTTATGCAATTAGTATAGCACCTGCTGTGTAACAGTACCTACTGTGCATCTCTCCCTCCTGTCACATGAGAGTCTGAGAGTGTTGACATGACACGGGATGTGTTTCCTAAACCAGGGGAACAAGGAGAGAAAAAAATAAAACAAGGAGAGTAATACATAGAGTGATGAATGTGTGTGAAAGGATGTATGTCACAGCATGTTAAGTAAGAAGTCTGTATTAAAATAAAATGACCAAAGGTGGGTTAAGTTTTGGAAACCTTCAGCATTCATTTTCCCATTGAAATCTGAGGGAAGATGATTTCATGCCCTGTGTTGAAAGGTGTAATGGGAAAGAGCAAGAAAGACATTGCAAACACCATGGTATTTCACCTGGACACCATGGCCGAGAGGTGGGTGTACTCTTCTCTCAACTCACTAGCTTCAAATTCAACTTAACTTTTGCTGATTTTGTGTATGCCTTAAAATCTGGCTTAACCTTCCCAAGATCTCTATATATCCATGCATGAATCCAGCCTTCTAGAAAGCACTCAGACTGCTGGGATCAACAGCTCAGTTGTGTATATGCGTTGAGGCCTGAGGACTTCCAGAGCTGTTTCTCTTCATATGAAACAGGAGAAGGATGTGAGCAAAAGTAAAAAGCAAATAAACAAAAAATACAGATATATCCATGCTTGCAAATATCCTCAGGCACTGTTCCTTCTAAATACCATGCATTTTTCTACTAAGCAAGAGAAGGAAAAAGAATATGTTCTGATTACTTTTGTCTGATACAGAAGGTAAGCATAATTTTTAACTGCTTCGTGTTTTCAGAACAAGTTATAACCTGGATTTTGTTAAGCAATAAGACACATAAACAGGATATTGTCTTTTAAGGAGAAGATGTTTAGAAAAGGGCTTGCAAAATAGTGAGGCCAAGGTTTCTCTCAACTTTGAGGCTGTTCAAAAACTAAATTTTCATTAGAACACGATTTACTACAGTCCTTGTCCCAATTCAAACAGAAAAAGATTAGACTACTTGGTCCACAATTTTTTTATCAAATCAAACTTAGAAGGTATTTTTAATTTTTAATGCAATTTCTGTAAAATTCCATAGTTTTAGTGGGAGACACAGACTCACTCTCCATCACCTCCAATCTGATGTAATGGGTGAGCAATTGGCTCACAGATCAGGCACAAGGAGTTATAGCAAACGGGGTTACATCTGGTTGGTGGTTGGTCACTAGTGGGTTCACAGCTCCATCTAAGGCCCAGTGCTAGTCAATATCTTCATAAATGACTTGGACCCAGGACTCAAAGGGATACTAAGTTTGCAGATGGTACTAAAAGGATGGATTCCCAGTAGGCAGGTTCTGGGAACTCAGTGTGCAGACTTCTGTCCAAAAGAGGATTGCATACCAACCATATGAGGTTTAATGGGGCAAGTGCCAGATTCTGCCTTGGAATGTGGCAACCTTGGATGCACATACAAACAGGGGAACAAGAGGCTGGAGAGAAGCCCCACAGAAAGACATCTGGGAGTCCTGGTAAATGGCAAGTTGATTATGAGTCAGCAGTGTGCCTTGACAGCCAGAAAGGCCAACAGTGTCCTGGGGGGCATTAGGCACAGCATCACCAGCCAGTGGAGGGAGGTGATGTGCTGCTGCTCTGTGCTGGTGTGGCTTCATCTCAAGTCCTGGGGGCAGTTTTGGGCATCACAAGATAAGAAAGATCTAAAGCTATTAGAGAGCACCCAAAGGAGGCTGTGAAGGTGAAGGGTCTTAAGGGGAATCCATATGAGCAATGGCTGAAGTCACTTGTCTTGTTCAGCCTGGAGGTGACTGAGGAGAATCCTCACAGCAGTCTGCAGCATCCTCACGAGGGTAAGTGGAGAGCAGGCACTGATCTCTGCTCTCTGGTGACCAGTCACAGGACCTTAGGGAACAGCATGAAGCTGTGTCAGGGGAGGTTTAGGTTAGATATTAGGAAAAAGTTCTTCCCCCAGAGGGTGTTTGGGCACTGGGACAGCTCCCCAGGGCAGTGGTGACAGCCCCAAGCCTGACAGAGTTCCAGGAGTGTTTGGACAATGCTCTCAGGCACAGGGTGTGATTCTTGGGACTGTCCTCTGCAGGGCCAGGAGTTGGACTTTGATGATCTTTATGGGTTCCTTCCAACCCAGGATATTCTATGATTCTGTGATTTTAATCCCTGTATCTGCACTGACAACTTGCTTGATGGTATTTTGGAATATCATAGTATTTGGAGAGTTTTACCTGTAATTTAAATGCTGAATGTGGGGATTGGGAGTTATCGTGAAAGTCTCAGCTTTGTTTTTCATCTTGAAGTAAGTCTCTACTTTTCATGTTTCTGAAGAAAATCTTATAAATGTTAATCTTGGATGTTAGGAAAAAAAATCAAAAGGCATATGAGAAAGAAACAATATTCTAGAGCTTCATAGTTCTTGTATTGTGATTGTTGTGTTTTTCTTGTGATTTTAGGATATGTACTGTATCCTAATATGTAAGGAAAAAACAGGAACTAGGGGAAAAATTCACAATCTGAGCTTTTTTTGCCTTTTTTTTCATCCCTTGTGCTTATATTGGATATCTGCAAGAAAAAAAGGGTGGTGGAGAATGCGCATAAGACACAGATTTGTTGATCACATAATGGTGCCAATTGTTCCCAGTGAGCAGTGAATGTTTCTGCGACTTAATTGTCCTCCACAATGAGTAACATGCTCTGTCTTGTACTAGGGTAAATCAGCGTTTCAGAAAGAGAAACACGTGATTTTTCTCTTTACGATCTGCTTATTATTAGAGTTGTTTCTTGCTAAGCATTATAAAAATGAGTTAAATAAAAGTCAGATCTATACAAAACCTTTCAGTTTCAAAAGTGACGAAGAAAATGGAATAAACATTTAAGGTAAAATCCTGGCTCCACTTGGTGCAATGTAATGAAATTCCATAGGCCAAAATTTTGATCTTTGAGACCAAGATTTTCTTCAATGACAACTGGCATCTCTCTGCAATTTGGTTCAATTCATAGCACTGTTCCCAATCTTTGACAACAGTTTTGTTTGTGTGCAGAAGTTGCCTGACACTAGAAAGGGTATAATAGCATTTAGTCAGAGAGATTTCCTTTTCATAGCCTGTATTCAAAAGAGAATTAAGGCAATGAGCCTGAGAGCATGTATAAATATTTTACTAACTGTTGGCCAATATGAATATAGTGATTGAACCTCTGGTAGATATATGAAAGTTGAAGTCCCAGCAAAATTGAAATCAATAGGAAAAATATTTTAATGGATAAGATCCCCCTTGTTGATTGGCATTTCTGGTAAGATGTACTTTGACAGATGTCCTTTGATATTTTTATGTCAAAATAACTTGTTCTGAATATGAAGAGTTTTCATTAGGAAATGATGTGTTTTGGTTTTTTTTCATTACTTATGAGGGCAGCAAGCATCTGACATCTTGTTAAATGTCATTGTAAATTCATCTTAGATATTTTAGAACAGCAAGGCCAAATAATTTATATTTAAAAATGTGAAAGGATAGATTAGTATTTACATTATGCTACTTGAGCTTTGAATGAATTTTGGTATAATAAACCTTATAAATCTTTAGTGAGATCACAACTTTGGCAAATTATATTAACACAACATATTTAGGCACTTTTAACATTTGCCATAACATCATTTGGGTGACTAGAAAACTGACCAACAACTGGGTACTCATCACACTAATTATGTGTTGCTGAATAACAGTTGCCCTTCTGAGGTGATTTGCTCCTGGTAGAGTATTGAGAGCATCTCTCTGCCTTATGCTGTTTAAACTGGTGAGCTGGTAGCAGGTGCTGGTGAGGGGAGATAGGGATACAGGGCAGAAAGACAACGTTGTATGCACAGGGATAGCAAGTGTCACCTACTTACACCTGGCTCTAGTTCTGGTTTCTGGAGAGAGTTAGAGATGAGCCATGAAAACCGTAAAAAATGGGGAAAAATGAGCCTTAAGGAGATAAGTTGGGAGCTCAGATGACTTAAGTGGATGGTGGAGAATTATCCTGAACTCACTGTCCAGGCAAACATGTGGAGAAAACATAGTAATCAATGTTTCTTAAGTTTTTGTGTAAAAAATCAGTCTCAAGACTGCATTTGGGCTAGCTGAAACCTGAGTTACAGTGTGTATTTTTAACATGGTATGGCATAATTATCAGAACAGTTTACTAACAGTTGTGTTGGAATGTTAAGTGAACTCTGGCGCTGTTCTAGTTTGAAAAATAATTAATTTGGGACAAACCTACAGGGGTCAGCCTTGAATACAGAAGCTCCAGCTGGCTTTGGATGCTGGCTGAGTTGGACAGTGGAAAGATGTTTACTTCGACCCTGAATGGGAAACCTGTGCTCTTGCAGGAGCATCTCAGGAAGTCATTAGTAAACTTCATAATTAGTAAATCTCCTAGGACCCTAGACCAGCCCTGTGCGTGGAGCAGAAGACATTAATTAATTTATCCTTGCTTACACACTTGTGATGCAAATACACAAAGTATCGTTTCTGTGTTATTAGAGAAGGGGAGAGAGATGAAATTGCTTCTCAAATTGTAAAGCAGCAGCAGCAGCACAGAGTCTGTGGTTTGCTCCCTTCAGTAAAGGCAAGGTCTCCCTCTGCAAAAATAACCACTTATGCCATTTAATTCTCATCTGGAAAACTACGGCTCTTGTTTCTGAAATAAGTGCATTTATACCGATGGGCAATTGTGTTTTAGGAGCAAAATCATGAATACTTACAAGAGAGGTGATTCAAAATACAGAGATGAGCTGTAAGAACCAACTAATCAAGACATTAGTTCTAACACACACAGGAGAAAAGCTTTCCTCCTCTGTTTTTGTTTTTTTTTTTGGTCTGTCTAAACCATCCTAAGAGGATATTTCCTGTCCTTTGGCTGTTACTGTTTACTTCTCCACCTTTCTCAGTACATTAATGTTTTCCTGTCAGAACCAATGTAACTGGTGCATATATGCCTGTGGGTGCATGTATTGGTGCATATTTGTACATGCATCCATTTGTAGTGCTTGATCAAACCCCAGATAGTCCAGTTAAGGACATTTTAAGGACATTTAAGGACCAACTGAGGACATTTTTTCATATAAATGAGATTTGGAGGTCTTAGTGTGTATCTGAGGGTGACTGGCTAATTTAGTAATAAATTATTCTACTGTACAGATAGTGTCACAAGGTGAATTGTTCCTGCCATTGTTTTACAGATCCACAGCCCAGAAGTGTTAGCGAGTCATTGTTTTCACGGTTTCAGCTAAAGACATTTTAGCAGCCATGCATTTGGACAAATTTAATCCCAGAGGGAGGGATTGACTGCTTTTAAAGCATGGAGGTTGAAAACTGGCATGATGTCATGCTGCAGAACTCAGGCTCTCATTTTCTCTCATTATATTAATGGAAAACTGTATGTATTATTTTGTTCTTCAGCAGCCTGATGGTGGTATTGTGCTGGTTGACTGGTTAGTGTCTGATGTCAGTGCTGGTGTTAAGGTGTGATGAGGATGCTGAAATGCTTCCTTTCTCTGGAACAGGCTAAATGAATAGAAAACATTGCAGAGGGTAACTGTGGACTTGGTAAACTGAATAGCAAATATGTATTGGGTACCCTGCTTAGAAAATCTTATACTTGTAAATACACTGTGTAAACCAATGAGACTAGAGTTTTGCCTACATAGGGATGGGAGGAGGAGAATGGGAAAATCACAATTTCAGGGGAGGGAGGAAATAGTTGAATTGACCTTGGCTGACTCTCTGTATGCAGGGAATTTCAACCCAGGGGTGGAGATTTAAGACATTAACAAGCAAAAGAGAAGGAGCAGGGAGTAACTACTGCCAAACTGTTACAGGAGGAGACTGTGAAAAGGGGCGATCGCCTCCCAGGCTGTGCTGTTCTGCCCTAGGAGTTACCCTTCCCGGGAATGCTGAAACTTTGGTTGGTGTCCAGAAGGTACAGTTAGGTGTTTATCCTTAAGCTGATACCTAACTTATATAAGGGATAAATTGTCCATAGACCAGGGGAAAAATAATCTGTCCTCTGACCTTTCATTCAGTTTCTGCTAACTCTTTGTGATATAATGCAAATTTATGAGGCTTCAGCTCTTCAGCTAGCATAGACTAGAGTAGTGCCACTGACTTCAACAGAGCAGTACCAGTTGGCACCAGCTGAATATATCGCTCTACAGCGGTAACGTTCTTACTCCCTGGAGGTGTTACAGGGAGGATATTTTGCTTTGGTGCTGCGCTGCAGATCGCAGGGCTCACAGAATGCACCTTGGCTTGTAAGCTGCTACCTGGCAGGTTTGTAGCCTGGTGGTCTAGTAGCTACACTGCAGAGCGTTATACAAGGTAGCACTGAAAAGGCTGAGGTCCTTTTGGCTCTGGTGACTCAAAATATAACCCTGAGGAATGGTCTGAAATTGGAAATCCCCTGTGTTTGCCACCAAGGAAAGAGTTAAATTGGTAGTAAAAAGGATTATCTTGAATAATGCCCTTCCCTGATGGGCTGCAGAGTCAGGTGGGAGAGTGCTCAAGTGTTTGTTTTGCCTTGTGAGCTTCCCAGCGTGTGGAGAGATGTCTGGAGGGTGAGAGCTTTCAAACGCAAAACGTGGGTGATTAGTGCCTCCCATCCTCTCTGAGGGGTGTCTTTCTTTAAACCATCTATCGTTAGCCGTGCCAGGAAAAGGAATTGAGTACTGATGACCCCAAAAATGCAATAAAGCCTCTGCAATTCATAGGGGCCTAGAGCCAATTGCACTGTTTAGCTTTCCAAATAGAATTTCTGGGCATTTCATAGTGTCATAGAATGCCCTGGCTTGGAAGGGGCCTCAAAGATCTCGTAGTTCCAACCCTCCTGCCATTCAGACATTCCTTTCTGCTGCTTCTTGCTGAAATTTATTTTACACTCCGTGTGCAACAGATCTAGTGCTGTTTGTTCAGCTGCCACAGGGACGAGGCTTTGGCTTTCTTGCTGTGACAGGGCTGAGCCATCCATCTAGCCTTGTGAGGAGATCCTCAGCAGGGCAGAGAGGTGATCTGCAGCTCCAAGGCCAAGCAGCCAGTGCTGCTGCCCTGCTCAGGGACACGAGGCAGGGCAGCCCCAGTGACTCTCCTGTGCTCCTGGTACTCTCTGCACTGCTGGTACATGGCCAGTTTGCTGTTTGCCCATTACAGCTGTCCGTGTGTCCTCCTTTCTCTTGAATACCTATGTCTGGCTTATTTCCCCTCCCCTCAGTTATGCCCTTGGAATGTGTCAATGAGTCGTTGTGGAGTAAAAATCTCATTCAAGGATTTTCTGCATGAGGAAGGTCAATACTCCAGTACTAGTGTGCTTTGTGCATCTACCTCAGGCTTTTCCCTCAATGGACTACAGGAGCCTAACTATTCCAAAGAAAATAGTTCAAATACAGCGTTAAGTGGACTTTGACAGCTCATATTCTGATGTATAAGTCTTTTTGATGTTGGTTTTTTCCTTGCTGGCCTTTTTTTAATATTTTTTTTCCGCTGTGGGCATGGGGAAGGTGTTGCTGGCCTTTTTTTAATATTTTTTTTTTCGCTGTGGGCATGGGGAAGGTAGGAGAGGATGCAGAAGAAACTTCGCTAAGTTTTCAGGAACTGTTGCTCTTATTTTCAGAACTATTTGCCTGGTTTTAACTTATTTGTAACTATTTTTAACTTGTTCATTGTTACTTATGTTGGTTTTCAGTGTTGGATCCCTAATGGGACAGATAATATGAATCTCAGTTGTGAAAACCCACTGAAACATACCCTCTTGGAGTCTGGGATAGGATAAAGAAAGCTGTGTTGTTTTGGGTTTTTTTGGTTTTGTTTTTTTGGTGGGTTTTTTTGCGTTTTTCTTTTTTTATCAAAAACTGGAATTCTGGTGACTAACAGCAGTTGCTTAGGAAAAGAGTTGTAAGGAATGAAGTGTAACATTAAATGATGGAATTTCTGCTTCCAGTACTCAACAGGGTGAAGACTTCCTAAGCCAAAGCTGTGTCTGATTTATCATTTGATTCTGATATTTAATCCATCCCTGTGATGCACTAGCCTTTCATTAATTTATCTGACTCCTTTTTGACACAGTGACCTGTGCTTAGACCTTCCAGTTATGTGCTTTAAAGGCAACTCCCTGAGAATTCCATTGCTTGCTTCCAGCCTTTACACTGGGACAAATGATGAACACTTATTTCTTACTTACCTTCTCTATGCCATTTGTGATATGATAGATGCTCCTTGAGCATTCTTTCTCGGATTTTCTAAGACTGGAAATTTCCTTCCCTTGCAGAGAAGTTACTTCCTACCTCTAATCATATTTTTATCTTTTATTTTTCTATCTGTAATACTTTCAGAGTTTTTGCAATAGACTGATGGAGAGCACAGACAATATTAAAGATTAGATGGTTCTTTGTATTTACAATTGCAGAATGATATTTGGGTTTTTTTCTCCCTTACCCATTTCCAGTAATTCTTTCACCTTTTTGATTACTTCTGAGCAGCAAAGCAGCCTGGCTTCTTTCCCTGTGAGTCTCTGATTAAGAACATTTCTGCTGATTCACAAGCCAAGTCTTCTGTCACAACATTTCCTACATTTCCAAGCACACTGTTCTTCATTTGATTTTTGTGTGGCATCCAAGGATGTGGTGCTGAGATTTCAGTTTACTCAAGGTGTTAGGAGTATTTTTTTAGACCTCATAAAATCAATCAATGCTGTTGCCTGCAGAAGTGATGCTTACAGAAACAAAATTGGTCCAGAATAGAGTACTTCAACTGAACGTATTTATAGCAGGGCCAGGATCAGGCTGAAATCTTCGGGTTGTATTTTGGCTGTTTTTCTGTTGTTCAGCCCTGTTTGTTGTTGGCTCTGTAGGTTTTATCATTGTTCCTCCACTCAGTGGTGCAGGTTTCATAAGACAGGCCCTTGGCATATGTGTTTGTTTGTGTAACAAACTCCATGACAAACATGGCATGCTGCCTCCTGGACCTGTTGCATGCAACCTAGTATTTGAACAAAGAATGAAGAGCAGTATTAGGGATAATTTTTCTCAGAAGTCTCAGAATATACTGTTCCAATAATGGAGGTTGTTTTGGCAACAGTGCATAGTTGTTCATATATTTTCTCCTGTGTCTCAAGTGTACTATTTGGAAAACTGCATGTCACATCTACCCAATCATCACTAAGTTTTATGTTGGAACGATGTACAATATCAGCCAATAAATGTACTCTTTAATTACCATTTCCTTTTTTTATTGGAGAACAAGGAGCCAGCAGGGAAAAAGGAAGTTTGTATGTGTCTATCACGATTATTTTTCTTTGTTATTTTCCCCAAGGTCCCTAAGACACTTATGAAGTGTCATAATGTCTGGCTTATCTGAACCATCTCCTAAACACTGGCAGTGCAAGACAGAAAATGTGGCCAGCTGTAGACAGAGGCTCTGATCATTCAGACGAGTACCTGTGGTCTTCAGAGGCTCAGTCCAGGTTTAGTAACCTGTCTGCCTGCAGCCTGCACCTCTCTGAAGCACCTTTTGATGGGCTCAAACTTTTGTGTGGTTTGCTCTCTCCCTTGCTTGGCCTCCAGCTTGTCAGGGTGTGAAGGCACAGAAGCTAATAAAGGAAGACCTGAGCTATCCATCATTGTTACAGACTAAACAGTCCTGTATTGTTCAGTAGTTGGCCCCTGTTTATAATGGCAAAGAAATTGCTACTAAACAGGACCAGCAATGTTCCTATTTTTAAAAAAATTCCTAACGGGACTCTCAGTCTGTCTTCTGTATATGCTAAACAAAAAAAGCGCAGATCAAAGCTACCTATTGGATTTAGATTTGCAAGTTACTAAATGAAGTGACTCATTTGTGGCTCAGGCACTGAAAGGATTAAAACTGAGAAGAAAGGAGACTAGTGATAGGAGATCTCACTCCCTGTGTCATGGGTAACACTGGCATTCCCATAGTGAAAGGTTTTAAGTACATCTCTGGGATCAATCATGCTCAGGCTGTTGGAGGTATGAATGACCTCCTGAGACACCTCAGCTGGATCCCAGAGGAGAGAAAAATTCCCAATCTATGCAATATTCTACCTCTTAACCCCTCTTTTATTACTAGTAGCTTTTAAAAATATGAAGCAGGGGACATGGAAAGTCAGGTAAGATGTCATCTGTTCCCTGGGGTTTTTTTGCTCAGTGCTGTACATAAGCCCATAAGGTTTGTGCCCACCTCTGCAAACAAGTAATTGTATGATTAACTTGTTACCCAGTGTTGTTCCAGAGGGTACCTCTATAAACATTTCAAGAACTGAATGTGTGGATCTAATAGAATGTGGTGAAATTCAAATGTGTTTGTACCTAGAGAATAAACTCATGGCACTATTAGCTCTGAATATTTTTTCTTCTTTAAAGAAGTTGTGTAGGAAAAAGTACTACATGATTCTGTTGACTCTGAGGTATGGAGCATCCTACTATTCCTCTTTAACAAAGGTCTGACAAATAAATATGTTGCCTATTGGCTCAACCAGTGAGATTTGTCACACATACAGATGCAAAATGTATTTCAAAGACTTATCTGTCATGTAAGTTTTAAAAACTATTTCCCCTCATTGTACCTTCCTGGCAATTTAGGCTGCTGATTTACACGATAGCAATTTAATCTATTGTCTTGAGAATTGGGCGGATGTGACGTTCGGTTTTTATCTTTCCTTTTAAATGAACAAGAGTTCCTGGCTGGTACAAAAACAAGAAATTTCAGACCAAAGCCATTCCAGTCCTGACTTCTGAAGCACCACAGGAACAATGGTGTTGTAGGCTATAGGTGGAAACTGGAGGAGCTTCTTGTTCATGTGCAAGAGGAATCTCGCACAGAAGAAGGTACATTCATTTCTATTAAGCCAGTGATAAAAGTATAGAGGGTTATATGCTGGCAGATCTTACTGGATTGTATTCTCATTTGTTAGTGGCACCTGCTCTGTTAGAATTGTGGGAAATTTCATCTGCAGTTTAGAACAGAGTGGGAGGTGGAAGGGGACTGAAGGGAAAGGTTTTATACCCTGCCTTTTTTTCTTTGCCTGCTTTGTGAAACTGCATGGTTAACAGAGAGAAGCAATATCTGATTCAGTCACAATAACGCTATGCATGCACTGGAAATACACCAGCAAGTGTGTAATCTGAGAATAATGCCCACTGTTGTCTTTACCATTACTTTGAAACTGCATTCCCATGCAGTTGCCACTTCTTAGCGATCTTGCAGCCTTATGTCAGCTCAGGATTTGCAGCATTATGTTAGACTGAGCTTTATAATAGACCTTTCTTTTCCCATGTTTTGTACATAAGGCAAACTCAGAGTTTATTTATGTGCCTGTGAATTGGACCTACATAGCTTAACATCAATAAGGAGCGTGTGTCTGTAAAGCGAAATCAGAATTTGTCTCTGCAAAATCCATTCTAGTCTTGAATCGGAGGGCTCTGTTAGGAAAAGGTGTGTCTGGTCTCCTGGCATTAATATACTAAGTTTGATATACTTAAGCCACTCTAGTTGCTTATATGAGCACTGAAAACTCACTCCCTTAGATGGAGCTCCTTAGAGCTTTCATCCTTAGGTGTGCTGCTGCCTTGCCACAGAACACATACAATTTACCATCTGCATGACACTCCTATCCTATACTAATGTTTTTAAAGGCCTGGCTGTACAGGAGGTGGTTTACACACAGATGGAGGACAAAGGCTGATGTTTTGGTTTTAGAAAGCAGGAGGCAATGCTGAAACTCATTTTGGTGAATGGAAGTTTTCACCCTGGGTCTCTAATCTCTGCACAATTTCCTCCTTTTACTTCTCACCCCTTATCTCAAGCACATTATCACCCTGAAATCAGTGGATTATAAGCATGCGGTTACCACAGTCTGCCAGCCAGACCTGCTGCCTAACCTATATATTCTTTCCCTTCATGGATGTTTGGGCAGGATGCAAATCTTGTGCAGCAGAGGTGACTCCTACTGGAGCCAAGTTGGCCGATCCAGTCTGGAGTGCTTCTTCACATCAGGCTGTCTGATGAATAGTGCTGGGTATTGAAGGGCTTTGTGTGTGCAATGTGTCAGCTGAGGTAAGCTGCAATATGTGTGTATGGTGGGTCACCTGTGGAGGTAGCCCACATTTCCCTGCAATGAGAGGTGAAAACAGGAGCAAAGAATAATTATTCTCCTAGATTACCTAGTTAAAGCAGGATGGGGAGGTAGCTGAATGTCATGAATGTCTGTGTGGAGTATTGCTTTCTGAAATGTTGTAGAACTTCAAAAGTAACTTTATAAAGAAAGGACAGAAACTGGTGAGGAGTTGTGGAACAGACTATGTGTCCCAAACCAAGTATTCTAAACCCTCTCTTTTGGGTTTTTGACAGATGCTTCTCTTTGCAGTGCTGCAAGCAAACCTACTGCTGGCCACTGTTATCACAGGTAGGAAAACATGTTTATTTTCTGCTGTATAGGTACTATAATATGTTTTCACTGGTTTTTTGGTTTGTTTGCTTTTGTAAGATATCATTCCTTCCCTCCCCCTTTTTGCCCATCTAATACTGGTTCAGGAATAATTCTCATCACGTTGGAGACATCAATAAAGTTCCTCCTTTTCTCTCTTTACCTTGAAAAAAAAAGAGCTGTGTTGAGTCCCAAACATTCCCTGAGGTCAGTGATACTTGGCTGAACAAACTATGGGACTTTGCTACTGCCCTGTTATTGAATGGGTTTGCAAGCAGGCACAAATCAATGAACAGATGGCATTCCTCAAAGGATCAGGACCGAAATCACCCAGGCAAGGTTTGGGCCAGTAGAAATAAAGCAAAACAGCCATTTCATGAATGTATATAATAAAACCCTCCTGTGCTTGATGCTATGGTCTGCCATGTCAGGCATACAGTCTGCCTAGAAGCTACCAGGGTATGTGATGATAAACAGTGATAAATTCCAGCAGATAAATTCCAGAATTGCAAAATGATTATTTTAAATTGCAAGTTATGTAGTGTTTTGATGCTGTGTTCTGATATCCAGGATTATCAGGTTCTTTGCTTCTGGAGTCATCTGTTCCCCGTTGCAGCCTTTTTGGGAATGATCACATCAAAACTTTTGATGGTTCTTTCTACAATTTTGCTGGGGACTGCAGCTACCTCCTTGCTGGGGACTGTCAGAAGCACTCCTTCACGCTCCTAGGTGAGTCTGAGCTGGGTTCCATCACTGAAGAAAAGACAAATAGTGGCCCTTTGTCAGACAGAATGGACCACTGGATAAAAGGATCTAGGCTGGGTTTTCTTCTGTTGTTGCTTGTTTGTGGGTTGTGAGGTTTTTTGGGCTTGTTTTGGGAAGTAGGATTACTTCTGAGGCTTCTGTTATCCATTGATAATGTAGCTGACACATAAATAAACTGCTAGGAAAGAGATTTTCTTACTGGCTCTTCTGAAGAGGGAAAGTGAAACCTTTTTTAATTTTGAGTTTTCCAGGGGAATGTGGCTGTTAAACCTGAGTCTGGAGATAGAAGCTATACAACCCTGTAGAACTAGTTTTATCTGTATGCTAAATCCCCCCACCAAGAAAAATCACATCCTGCAGGACAAAAGGCCTTGGAATTAGCATAGTCCTCTGCAGAGTTATTCTGGGGGATAGCAAGTGATGATATGTGTACCAAAACTGTATAACTTTCTTACCAATCTGCTTTTGTTGATATTTTTATATTCACTAGTAACTGTTCTGTGATGATCATAGTTTAAGATGACTTTTTACTGACTACAAGCAAATTGAAGTAAACTGATCCCACCACTCTGAACTGGAATCATATCTCAAATAATTTTTTTCCTTAATTTGAACAACTTAGTACAAATTCTTTGTATGTTAGATGGTTTGCTTCCAGCCCTGCAAATTGTCCTCTTGAACTAACAGTATTTGATTGTGTCTCATCTCTTCAGGTGATTACCAAGATGGGGAAAAAATTGGTTTCTCTGTGTATCTTGGAGAATATTTCAATCTTCGCTTCTCTTTAGATGGAGGTGTGATGCAGGGAGACAAAAGGTACCTGTGGGAACTAGTATTCCAGCAGAAAACAACCTGATGGTTTTTGTGTGTCATATTCTGAGAATTTCCTGTTTTTCTTCACAGGGTTTCCATACCTTTTGCCTCCAATGGTATATTTATAGAGAAGGAGGCAGGTTATTATAAAATATCCAGTGATGAGCATGGCTTTATGGTGAAGGTGGATGTTGGTGGAAATATTCAGATACTCCTTCAGGAGAAGCATTATAATAAGACCTGTGGGTTGTGTGGCAATTTTAATACATTCCCTGAAGATGACTTCAGAACTCAGGAAGGTAAGGCTGCAACTAACTGATTGTATTTTAATGTATGCTCTGCACAGTTTTCCTGACGGGTGATTCCAACAAAGATTTTGCTGATGCAACAAAATGCTTCCACAAAACCTATCAGGTACGTCATCTCGGTGTGCTGAAAAGCTGTCTGACTAAGTCCTTTCATCTCCCTTTCTCCTGAAAGGAAATTGCTGTCACGTCTAATTCCTGAGTAAAGCCCAGGTGTCTGAATTTAACACATTTAGAAACCTTGAAACTTTCAAATACAAAGCTAAAGCTGCAGGTTAATCCACTTACAATATAGCATGTGGGGAGACTGACTAGAAGAAGAACCAGCAACGTCGGTGTGAGGAATACTCATTGGTTCTACTCCTAATTTTTCCTGAGTAAGACAAGTGGGAGTAAGACTGGATAGTGTTGTAATAGCAGATTAAATCCCTGCTGCTGGCAGGTACTGTGTCAGAGCATGCTCCTCTACAAAGTGGTTACCTTTTAATGACATTTCCCTGTCTATAAGGGCTGTTGGATTGGAGGTGCACCCTATATCACACCACTTTGCAGTGAGAAGGAGGCAAGACTGCTTTTGCTGCTCTGTACACCTTTATGTGGTCTGCCAGAGTTTTTGAAAATCCCTGAATATGACTTTGAAGGCCTGATCTTGATTTGTGGTATTTCAGAGTGTCTTTTAATTCTGAGCACTTACCTGAAATGGAGAAGTTTAAAGTTAGTTAATACATTAATAAGTTAGATTGATAATGTAAAGTATGTATTAAAAATAAATGATACAGAAAATAGAAAGGGAGACAAAGCAACTTGGAGAGAAGCCTGGCAGTGCTCTAGAAATGTGTCTTACTGATGCTTGGGATACATAAGCACAGATTCACTGTACAGAAAAAAACCTCCTGATCTCATGGTGTGCTAAAATGATTAATCTGTCCTTCAGCAATGTAAATTATAAGGAACAAACTTGGATCACAGAGTTGCTTGGCACAGCTTGGATGCATTGATGTCTGAATGTATTGAGGTCTGAAGTTTACATATTTTTCTGGAGACAGTAAATAGTAGTAAGGCTGTTATAAAAAGCAGGAGCAGAAAGGGAAACTGTTTTGCCTTGGACTGTCCAAATGTAGAAGAGGCCCCTCTGCTGCTCGTGTTTAAATGTGCTTCATGATGTATTTGTTTTACATGCTGGAGGCTTTATCTTCCCTCTCAGAAAAGCAGTGCTTTCACAGCCACAGATTTCTGAATGTAATGAAGTCTGTGACAGAGTCACTGCTTGGAGAAGCTAAAAAATAATAGAGAAGGTGACAGAGAACATGTGTTTGCTGTGTCTCTTACAGAAGTCAGAGCTTTCCTCATACAGTAACCTCCGTGGGTATACAGATCTCTGCTTTTGGCCTGAAGAATAGAATCGTGTGTCAGCAGTTCTGCCAGATTTTCACTCTGATACAATAGACCTTTCATTTAAACTAATTTAGAAGGAATTAGAATGAATTATGTTTGAGTTTGTTGTATCAGTGAGGGACGTCACTACACCCACACGCTGTTTGTCTCCTTGGCAGCTCTGCTGTTTCATCAGAGCATTTCTTAACTTGCTCCAAGTAAAACCAGTTTTTGACTAATTCATATCACTTTCCCTCCCCTTTTTAAAATTTTTTTCTTAAACTGATGAAGCTAACTTCCAGGTGGGAGGCAACACAGGCAGTTGGGAGAGACAGTATTCTTTAAATAAAAAAGCAGGCAGGCCATTGGTAGCCTGTGAAGCAGTTTACCCTTTTCTTCTCACTGCAGTTTTTATTTGCTTTCATTCAGCCTGATTAGATCTCATAAAGGTCAACCCATCCCAGGATGTGAGCTTGGTGTAAAGCCTTAGTGCTCTGAGGGCACTGAAGTGTTACCTTAAGGTTGTCAGCAGATTGAACTCTCCTATTGGTGTGTCCATTGCTTCCTGGTAAAATCTGGAATTTATCAGATTGAGGTCTCAGTTCTAATCCATTATATAGATTTCTGGGATGAATTTGTATTGATAAATACAATAAGATATTTGTGCTTCAGAATAATATGCAATGGAAGCACAGTGTGCAAAGGAAAATGACAGTGATCTAATGCTGCCAAGATTACTGTCTGTCATCTGGAAATCCCTCAGGAACACTATTCAGATCTGAACGTCCAAGGCAAAGGAAGGAGAGATATGATAGAGGTTATGCATCAGATATTGTGTTATATACAATGAGCTTGTCACAGGGAGATGAGATGTACTAAACCTTCCTCCAGGTGTTTTAAAGGTTGGTCAGGCACCTCAAGATGTCCTTTTTAAACTATGTTGATTTACACTGAACTGGTAACATGTCTGATTACTAATAATTGGTCAGGCACCTCAAGATGTCCTTTTGAACTGTTGATTTACACTGAAATGGTAACCTGTCTGATTACTAATAGTCCTTGCCTGGCACAAGGGGAGCCTGCAAGAACCACTGTGATAGAAAGAGGTCTGCAGCCTAAAGATTGTCTTCTGTAGCTCAGACACCACTGTGATAGAAAGAGGTCTGCAGCTAAAAGATTATCTTCTCTAGCTCAGATGGTTCTGTATCATCTTCACATCTGTCTGGATAGGAGTGATGTGATGACCTGTTTCTAGGGTTTCTTCGTAGCACCAGAGGACCAGATGCTGAATTTGTGCAGAAGTCAGAGTTGTTTTGGGTAGAATCTAGCCCACAAATTCTGTCTTTCATCACACATTTTGTCACATTTAAAAGAAAAATCGCAATGTTCATGCTAAAAACAAATGAAAATATGTTTTTTCCATATTTTAGGAGAGAAAATATTGTGGTTTAATAACACAGAGTTAAGTTTGGCTTGCCCCTAAGAAGTAGATTGTTTTATATAGAACTTCATTAATTATATTTGGATTGTTTTTAGAGTGGTGGTAAAAATAGGCAAATCACCTGCTGTATTCCTGGATATTGCCACTTACAGCAAGCAAATAAAGGAGGCATGAGGAGAAGGGTGTTTAAACTTAGTGAACAGTGTGCAATTGCTTTTCTTTTCTCTTGATATATTTATGCTCATGTTTTATAATCTATCCAATCATGTGCTGTTGTCATGGCACTCTTATGTGTTTTGGTGTGGAAACTGAGAACTGATAGTCTGATGAGAGGATAACACGTATTGCTTCTGTGTACAATTTTAATTCTCATCTATTTGAGGTCCTGGAGGTCTGAGAGATGTGATTCAAACAATGATACCCTGGCAAACTGACATTGGTGGGACCCAGATTTGAGGGTAGTGGCCTTAGGCATTAGCTCTTGAACCTCAAAAATCCACAACCTCCTCAGTAGGTTTCAGAGATCATAGAATACCCTGAGTTGGAAGAAACCCACAAGGATCATTGAGTCCAAGTCCTGGCCCTTCACAGCACAGCCCCAAGAATCATACCATGTGCCTGAGAGCATAAGCCAAGCATTTCTTGAGCTCTGTCAGGTTTGGGACTATGACTAGTGCTGGGTGCTCAAGCATCCTCTGGGTAAAGAACCTCTTCCTAAAGTTGCAGGCACACACTGCCCTTCAGACAAAGAATGGGGTGCTGAGTCACTTTCATTGACATAGTTGGTTACGACAGTAGTTCATCCTGCAGAGAAGTGCTCATGTCCTGTCTAGACTCACAAACAAGTTGGAATATATTGTAAGGGGTTGCTTGTTTATTGCACATGGAAGCAAAACCGAGCCAACCACCCCTTGAGAGTTTGTTCTCACAATTTAACATAACTAAAATATAAAAAGAAAGATCTTGGGAGCTTTCTAGGGGGGTTGTTTGGTTTTTTTTTTTTTTTTTTCTGTGAGATCTTTAAAGAAGGTTTTAATTTCTCCTCTACTTTTTCTTGCCAGCTCAGGTCTAGTCCTTTACAGCCATCCTGTGAAGGCTTCCAAGACTTTCCAGTTGAACAGGCTCTGTTTTCTGACATCAGTGTGCACTTCTAACACATCGCCAGTCTTTGCTCGTGTCAGAAATATGAAGTTGAGTCCTTTCTAGATGCTCAGATATCTCTTTGGCAGCCTTCAGCCCATGGCATTTAAGTGTCTTGTGATCATTGTCACCAGCATTTTACAATTGGGGATTGAAAGCACAGGCTGGAACAGATGACTTACATAATATGACAGAGGAAATCTGACACAGCACAGGCAATTTGCTCCTGAAATCTCAGGGCATGCACACTCGAGCAAGTTGCCAAAACCCCATAGCCTTGCAGCTGGTTAGTGCTCAAAGTGTACACTCTTGCCTTGCAGAAACTGTAAAGTAATTTCTCCCCAATGAGAGAGGCTGCAGCACAAAGCTCATGGAGCTTATTTGTGTGCTTGTCGCCTCAGTCTGTGCCTAATACTTTTATCACAGAATCATTAAGGTTGGAAAAGACCTCCAAGGATCATCAAGTCCAACCTTTGACCAAACACCACCTTGCCAAGGAGATCAGAGCACTAAGTGCCACCTCCCACCGTTTCTGATAGTGCTGTGATAGGTGCTTGGATGTTTAGGTCACCATGGAAGTCTGTTTGTGCAAAAGAGATCATTCAAGTCCAACACAGGGATATTAATCCATCATTTTGTTGTTTGTGCACGTTACATACTCTTAGCATAATGGAAGAAAAAAATCCAAACCCAAATTAATCCAGCATCCCACTATGCTTTTCTTGACACTGGCAGGGAGCATGTTTCTGGGAGTCTCTCTCCAGGTCACAAAGACATTGATGATAAAACAATACTCATGGATTTTGGATAAAGGCTTGATATTCTGAGCCTGCTCCTGCTGTCAACAACATACTCCAGCCTTTAAGCTGCTGAAATACAGAATAGATGAATATATATGTTCACAGGAGAGTGAATATAGGTTAAACAGGCAGAAGCAGACAGTATCCACAAGGAAAAATCGATATATCAGGTAATGATTTAATTCCAGAAATAGTGTAGATGTATATGATTGAATATGCAACTTGTCTGTGTGTGGTACCTTGAGCACGTTCCAAACGCACAGTGATGGTAATGCAGATAATAAATATTTTAGTTTTTATTTTCCTGAGAAAGTAACCAGAAGTTTTGGACATTCTAAAATGCAAATTTCTTGGCATTTTAGAGGATATCAGTAATTTGATTTTAGGCAAGTTTAAAGTTCTTATTTGGCCTAAGTAAATAATCTCATTTTCTTTCTTGCATTTCGTGTGGAAGCAAAGGAAATAGATTCACAAGGGAATTTAGCTGTCCTTTACAAACAGGTGAGGACAACCTGTGTTGTGTCTTTATTGAGAGGCAACTCTGCTGTATTCAGGGTCTGGAACCAAAGTTAGACATTTCTGTTGTGAGGGGTGTACCTTCATCACTAGG